>NW_004949202.1:706347-719223 GCF_000317375.1 Microtus ochrogaster
GAAATGGGTTAGTCCAGGAGCGAGAGTTAGCCGAGAAAAGGGCTAGAGCTAAAGAGCCAAGCAGTGATTAAAAGAATACAGTGTCCGTGTAATTATTTAGGGTATAAAGCTAGCCGTGCGGGCAGCGGGGTGCTGGGGAGCAGCCCGCCGCTCCTATTACTACATTCATGATTAAGGATGGTGTGTATGTGTGTGTGTGGGGGGGGGTCATCTCACATGTTTCAATCTAGCATCTTTCCGGAATACGAGACCTTTACCCCAGAGCCCTTTCTCCAGCCAGGGCACCAGTGACTCTTCTTCTGTCCCCACACCCTTCCTCTTCTCCAGGCCTCCTTTCTCTGGTTCTTCCACCCAGCTAACCACAATGTTTATCCCGTTCCCAGGAGACAGTGGCATTTGATGTGGTTTGTAAATGTGGCCCTGTAGACTCAGTGGGAACAGCCCAGACAGGAAGCTGATGGCGTGAACCCTTCAAGTTTTCCAGTGTTGTCAAGAGGAGGAGGAAGAGACGGTCATCCGTGCACGTCTCGCATAGCCCAGCATCCTCAGGAATCCTTCTCGGTGGCCCACCTGGGCGTCAGGCTTGGGTTTCTCACCTCTCCTACCCAGGAGTGTTCTCTCACTTTCTGTTACTCCTTCACAAGTGACTTTCCAAGGACAGTGACCTCCAAGGTGAATTCACGGAATTCTTGTGTGGTTCAAGGTCATCTTTACAATCCCCTCAGACCTGGCTGACCATTTGACTGAAATCCATTTTCCTCAGAATTGGCACAAGTCATGAGTTTTACATTCTCTCTCTCTCTCTCTCTCTCTCTCTCTCTCTCTCTCTCTCTCTCTCTCTCTCTCTGTGTGTGTGTGTGTGTTTGGTGCATGTAGAGACCAGAGGTTGGCACTGAGTGTCTTCCTTAATTGTTCTTGCGACAGAGTTTGTCATTGTACCTGAAGCTCATGGATTAGACTAGGCTGGCAGCTCAGAGAGCCCTGAGGATCCTTCTGTCTCCACCTCTCTAGCTCTTGGATTACAGGTGTGTGGAGGCGTGGCTGGCTTTGTTCGTGGGTGCTGGGGTCAAAAGCAATCCATGTTTTCGAGGCCGTGTGACAGTGGAGATAAACCTTGTGAATGGAGCCACGTCCCCGCCCTTGAGCGTACCCTTGCTGAAAGCTGTTAAGGTCTGTCCTCATTCGGTCCCTAAGAGATGCTCTGATGTCAGCTGTGGGGTTTTGTCAGTCTGTTGGTCAGGCCCAATTCCTTCCCCTCTGTTTCCTTCCAGAATGTTGAGTTTCTGTATTTATTCTTATAATTTTGTTTTCCTTTCTTGCTTATTTAATTAACCTCTCTCTTTTTTAATTTTTTAATTTTAACCTCTCTCTCTTAATTTGCCTTTTAAATCTAGGATATCTGTGTGTATATAAAATATTTTATATCTAAGCCTGACAATGGTGGCACATGCCTTTAATTCCAGCACTTGAGAGGCAGAGGCAAGGGATCTCTGTGAGATCTTCCATGAAGAGATCTCTGACAGGCCCAAGCATCGCAGAAAGGTTTTGCTCACCCCCTTCCCTCTCCCTTGCTCAAACCTTTAGTTTAGGTTTCAGACAGGAGGTGACCTGACATCTGGTGGTCTCCGCCTCTCTGTTCACCTTTATTCTTCTAGGTAGATAGTGGATGCCAGCATTTAGCTCTGAATTCTCCCCAAAGCCCAGATATTAAGCCACAGCCTGTGCTTGTACTATCCTTAAGAAGCCTTTAAGACGAGGGACTGGGGGCTGGAGAGATGGCTCAGCGGTTAAGAGCATTGCCTGCTCTTCCAAAGGTCCTGAGTTCAATTCCCAGCAACCACATGGTGGCTCACAACCATCTGAAATAAGATCTGGTGCCCTCTTCTGGCCTGCAGGCAGACACACAGACAGAACATTGTATACATAATAATAATAAATAAATAAATATTTAAAAAAAAAAAAGACAAGGGACTGGTGGGACCTCTGATAGCGTGGGCCCTTGATAGGGATTGTGGGGTCATGGCCCTTCTTGTCTTTCATTTCCCAGTCACTCTAAGGTAAACACAACTTTGCCTCTCCACACGCTTCCTGCCATGAGCTACCAAAAGTAATGGACCCAGCTGACCCGAGGCCGAGACCTCCAAAACCATGATCCAAAGCAAACCTTTCTGCTTCATGAATTGCTGGTCTCTAGTATTTTGTTACAGTAGTAGACAGCTGATGGATACACTGGGCCTTGTTGCCGGGGAAACCATGTGACAGTGACTGCAGTTCCTTGTTCTCTGGTGGTAGGATCCTCTGTTCTCCCTCTGAGAAGCCATCTGGGAGCAGGTAAGGAAGTATTCATTCCCAGTATTTCTTGATCTTCCTGTGGAAGCTCCTGCCCCAGGCTCATAGCTCCAAGCAAGACTGTGTGCATCCTGAAGATGCTTTGGTAAGCTCGCTGTCAGCACTGGCCTGCGCAAGACCAGGAGACGCTTGCCCCCATGTTGCCACAGCTATTTCCATCCTCCAACCACTTCTCTCTGCAGAGTGTGCTGAGCTCGCCCTGGCTCTCATGGATTTCATGGCCTTTCTTTTGCTTTCTCTGGTTGCTTTGATCTTCAAACCTCATCAGTTTGTTGCCACTACGGTGGTTTTTCAGGATGGAGAGAAGGTAAATGTGGTCAGTGCAGCAGCTCAGAAGGAAGTCAGCAGGCCTCATCATCTTCAGAGGAGACGCTCTCTTCTCAAACGCCAGTGACAAGAGGAGACCTCTCCCACTCCAGCCCTACCCTTCTGAGAAACTGGTTTCCTAGGTCTCCTCCTCCAGAGAGCCCCTGACTCTACGGCAGCTCTGCTGTGGCTAACCCCAGGGCCCCGCCCCTAACTCTCACTGCGCTTTCCAGCTGGCTGCACCAAGGTGACCACATACTCTTGGGGGCTTTTCCTCACAGCTGCTCTTGTCCTTTGCTTTGCAAATGTCTCTGGCTTTCCCTGTGACTCAGCCTGACTAGCTCAGGACTTTTACAGTTTTAGTGATGCTACACACACACACACACACACACACACACACACACACACACACCCCTGAACACCTCCCCAGGCACACTCATACTGATGTCATAAGGATCTTTTAAGGTGTCGCTCCAGGGACCCCTCCTCCAGCACCTGAGATGAAGTCCTCCTTCCTTCATGACCTTTTTGTAGGAAGGCAATTGGTCTTGCTTCTCTCTCTCTCCCCATCCCCTCTAAACCTTTGGAAAGCTACCACCTGGTCTTCTGCCACAGGACTTTTGCATGTGCTGCCTCCGTCTTCATCTGAAGTATTCATTAGTTTCCACGTCGGCATTTTTTTATTGACTTTTGAGATGGGATCTCACTATGTAACTGAGGGTGGCTTTGAACCTCAATTGTACAGCCTTCAGGGTGACAGATGTGCACCACCACACACAGCTGGCTCCCTTCTGTACCTCATTAGGTTCCATACCTGGTTCCAGATGAACTGGCTCTTCCTACGGGAAGCTTTTCTGGCCATATCGGCTTTGCTCCATATTGTCTTTTGTCCATCTGAGAAATTAATGTTTCCCAGTTCCTCCCAAGACTAGATTCCACATCTGCCTGAAGATCCAAGTTCCATTATGAAGGAGGCCCCTGGGCAAGGTGCTATGGGGGTTTGCTCCCAAGATAGTTTCGCCTTGAGGTGGGAGGGTGTTTCTGACTCCTGTGAAGTGGAAACACAAATTACTTTCACTTTCTGGACCTCTGTGGGAGCAGCCTTTTCTCATCTTTTGGGGGTGCAGATGAGGGTAGGAGGAACGCGTGTATTTTTCTGATTATTTATGTGAAATGTCATTTTTCTTTTTAAGTTTGCTGTTGACTTACACGTGACAGCAGAGACTGTTCAGGATGTGAGACTATTTTCAATCTGCCACAGCCTGCCACCCCACTGGAAACTGGTGCTCAGGAGCCCTGGGGAATCACCTGGGGGAGTCCCCATGCCACAGCTACGCCTGGGGGGGTGGTGATCAGCTTGGAAGACCTAGGGTGAGGTGTGGAGCCCAAAGGTGGCCAGATATGGAGATCTTCTGTTGTGGTACAGTCTTCCAAACGTCAGAGGTTTCCACTCCACAGGTTAGAGTGTGGACAGTTGATGACTTGGTGTAGCCTGGCCAGAAGGCAGCCTGTACTGGGACCCAGAGCTGGGAAATCTACACTACAGAGTTATAGGAAAGGAGAAAGATGCTGAGGACCCTAGCGATGTGCTTTGACTCTAAGAGACCAAGAGTGAAGACGGGGACAAATGTCCTGACCTGTGTATCATCAACACAGTACCCACCTTCCAGGTTTCCACAGAGGGCATTTCAGAGCATGCTCTCTTGACTGCATGAAGTTCAGGCAAACTAAAGGTGCCATCTCTCCTGTGTTAATCTATAGAGTCGCCTGTCCCATGAATTTCTCCTTCCTTAATATGGAGACCCCAGGATCCCCCTTCCCAAACTCCAGACATGTTGACAAGACACCCTGAAGAGACAATACGCAAACCATGTACATTCAGTATGAATGCAATACTCTGCATGAATGTGTGTAAATTAGGTCCTTTGAAACGGGTATGTTGACTAGCATAAGGACAAATAGATACACACACACACAGATACACACATGAGCACACATACAAGTACACACATAAGGCCACATAGTTACACTTATATTTCAACCCTAAAATTAATTTAGTTTTCTAATTAAGACTATAGAAATAGTTTCACCCAGCCCCCTCCCTTTTTTTTTTTTTTTTTTTCCCCCCCCCCCTCCCTTTTTTTTTTTTTTTACCATCCAGCTGTTTTTGCAACATTTTCTTTTTTCCTGCCCTCAATTATTTGCAGACCCATGGAATGATAATTATTATTTACAAAGCAAACAAAGCCTTCGGAGCAAGACTGAGTGCTTTGAGGCTTCACTTCCTGTGTGACGACTCTGGCTCTCTGGCAGAGAGCACTGGGAGGGTCGTGACAGGCAGCGGAAATATACACTGGTAAGGTGTCCTTGCTCTTTGAAGCAGGACAAGAGTAAGTGGCGAGTGAAGAAGAAATTTGGAGAGTCTCTGCAGGATGAGGCCGGGAGGAGGAAGCTGCCTGGTCATTGGGGAGCTACCGGCTGCTGAACTCATGGGCCACAGGGAAGAGCATGGGGTGGGATAACAGCCTGCTGGCTGCACAGTGTTCTCAGACCACCTGGAAACAGGGCGGCTGGGGCCTCCCTGAGCCCCTCTGAACTGCTGGACACTTTGCTTTTATAACTGTGTTTTTAGCACCAACACCCAATGAAGGTTTCACCCTTAGGATCCTAAGGGTGGCTTCAGCGTGACAGCTGGTAGCCAGAAGGTCTGAAGAAACTACCCAATTGCAGATTCCTGAGCATTCCCTACCCCCACCCCGGGCACAGCAATCCCGGAAGGACAAATGGCAGACATGGTCTGGACTGTGAGATCCAGCTGACACAGTGAACCAAGGACCATGGTATGTATGGGTCGGCAGGCTTTAGGACAAGGGGCGGAGCGACTCCGTGTGTGGAATGTGCCCATCTGCCAAGGTCCAGAGGCCTCTCTAAGGTGGGTGACAGAAAAAGGTGGGATAATGAACAACAAGGCCCAAGCAAGTGGGGGAGCAGGCCCTGTGACTTCCTGGAAAGGTGGGACTTGATGACAGGACACCAAGGGGCTCAAAGAAAGCACATGGTGCCTCCTGGCCCCTTTCCACTTGGAGGCAGAGGGATGGGAACCTCCTTTCCCCTCTCAACTGGGACTCACTGCTCAGAACTGAGATCCAGAGCCCTGCAGAATGCCTGGCAGAGCAGGATGTGGTCAGCAGTGGCAAAGCGAATGGTCACACTTCCTCCCAGAACAGGCTTGCTCTCTGCAAAAGAAGGCCCCAACTTTGCTAGGTTAGGGTGGTGGACAAGGCCCATGCTGACCCCAGGGTTAGACGCAGAGCACACAGGGGAGGAGGAGGAAGTGGCTCTGTCTAGCCCTTGGTCCCCCGTGATTGGACTCCACAGTACAGATCGTATCTACCATTTGTCTCTGGTGGATTGCAGAACTCTAGGTGCTGCTCAGGAATCTGCAATCGGGGGGCTCCCCCAGGCCTTCTGGCCACCAGCTGTCACTTTGAAGTCATCCTTAGGACCCCACTCGATCCTTACTATCAGTGCACGTTGGGACAAAAGGAACCTGAAGCCCATCTCTGACACAGGGAGCACAGGCTCCTTCTCTAAAAGTGGAACTTTCAGGCATTTTGTTACCATAAAAGCAACAAGATCAGGAGAAAACCAGCGAGGTGACAGGAGAATATGACATCAAAAAGCAGAAAGGAAACTTTTCGGGGCCCTCCCAGGGGCCAGCTTCAGAGCAAGGGTGTTTTCAGAGTTTGTTAAGCAAGGAGTTGATATCAAGCCCAATCTGTATTCCCCTTCCCTTCCAAAACTCTCCCCCCCCCTTTTCCCTCCCCACCCCTATGTTACCTACATTATTCCTCCATTTCCCTTATATTGTAGCCCCTGGCTACCTTCTCTCTAGTTCTCGTCTATAGGTTCCATTTTCTTAGGTTCCATATATGAGTTTTGTAAAGTCAGCAAGGAAGAAAGACAGACAAATGGGCAAACAGCTCAGCAGCAGCAGAGGCTTGATTCGGGAAAGGGCATGCAGAGGCCCCTAGAATCACGGAGCAGGACAGGAACCTACAAGGAGAGCTGCAGCTGGCCAGGGCTAGGGGTAAGGCGAGCGCTGGATTAAAGGCCATCAGCCATTGATAAACATCTCCCCTACAGCTGTTACTGGGGGGGGGGGCGATTCTATACAGTGAGGGGGACAGGAATCTAGAAAAACAATCAAGTTTCTTTAGTTTCTGGAATTGTTGTTTAGCCCAAATGTCAAAGCTCTACAAAACAGTGTGACAATGGCTGACAAGAATCAAAATGGAATGTGTTGCTAATATGAACAAGAATTCCTGCGCTGAAGCTGCACCCGCTAAGAATGGTGGATGGACTGGCGAGAGCGGCAGTGATGTGGGGCGGTAGACATGGTGCAGACCCAGAGGCTCACTACCTTGCCTTAGACTAGCTTCAGCCCCCTTAACAGCCTTTTCTTGCCCACCTCTGTGTTAGAACTAACAGATCTAACCCCCTGGAACCCATTAACTCGGCAAACAACTAGTTTTCACCAACCAAAAGCTAAGAATGTGGTCCAGTAGCATCTGGGCTGATAGAAAAGCTTCCCCCACCTTCCTGCTTAGCGCCCCTCAGACGGACCGACCAGTGCACTTTGAACTTGCCCTGATTTAGGATGTCCGTTGTTCTGTAAAACCATAAGAACTTCGTGAAACTGCTTCTACGTCAGAACATGGAATTTGAGATAACCTAAATCCATGTTCCTGGGGCATGATCTCTCAAATTTACCTTCAGGATAAACTACCTATTATCTCTTTAAGATGGGAGTCGTGTTTTCTCGTTAACACTAATGGGTTTATGGATTTGGTTTTGTTTTGCTTGTCTTCTGTCCCTGGGTTATTTCACCGAGCCTCACACCTTTGTGACTTGCTCATGTGTATGTAGATGATGGAATGTCACTCTTCTTAAGGCTGACGAATAGGTCACTATATAGCGTCCATGTTCCTCATCCGCTCATCTTTGGAGACCCCAGGCTGCTCACAAATCTTGGATCTTGGCTGTGACGAGGAAAGCTCTGGTGAGCCAAGGCGTGTGGATGACGCTTTGAGGTATGGATTCCATTTCCTTTGGATGGATACTTCGTTATAGGAATGCTGGGCCACACAGTGACTTCGTTTTTAACTGTGTGTGTGTGTGTGTGGTATACGCATGTGTATGTTTTGTCTGTGCACATGCATGTGAAGGACAGAAGACATGTTGGGTGACTTCCTCTGTCTCATTCTGTCTCCACTGAACCTGGAGCTTGCTGAGTAGGCTACACTGACTGGCTAGTGAGCTGGAGGGATTCTGCTATCTCTGTCTCCCAGTGTTGGGGTTACAGATGTGAGCTGTCACATCCAACTTTTCCTGGGTGCTGGGGATCCAAACTCAGCCTCTAATGCTTGAACAGTAAGCACTATACCCACCGAGCCATCTCTCTAGTTTCCGTTTTTCGGTTTTGGCAGAGCTCTTGCTGCGTTTCACAATGGCTGTACCTCCATTCCTATCCACAGTGTGCACAGTCTCTCTCTTCTCCACAGCTACATGGACAGGCCCCACCTGCCTTTCTGACAAGAGCCATTCTAACCGCACGAGGTGCTTTCTCATGGTGGCTTTGATTTGCATTTCCCTGATGACAGTGGCATCAAACATCTTTTTATAGACACTGGGCCATTCCTGTCTTTCTTAAGAAATGTATGCTTTGGCCCCATGTCTTTTTTTAAGCTGTGTTATTTATTTTCTTGCTAATGGGTTCACTGCATTCCTTGTATAGTTGGGCGTCACCCCTTACCAAACAGAGGACTTGCAAGTACCCATGACACAGGGCGCCTCCGCAGTGTCCCCTTTGCTGTGTGGAAGCCTCTGTGCCCCACATAATTCCATCTGCCTGCTGTCGAATTTGTTGCCTGTGCTTTGAGAACCACATTTACAAACATTCACTAGACCTGGCCGAGAAGCTCTTTCTGTTTTCTTCTAGGAATTTTGGAGTTCGGTTTCTTAGATTAAAATTTGCAATCTGTGTTGAGTTTATTTGGTCAAATTCTATAAGGTAAGGGTTCACTTTCGTTCTTCTGCTTCTGGATACTTGACATTCCCAACAAGATTTGACTTGATTAATTGTATTTTTTTTTTTGGTTGGTGTGTGTATTTGCAGGTGTGCACACCCATGTGTATGTGTGAAGAACAAAGGTTGATTTCAGATGTCTTCCAGGGTCCCTCTCCACTTTATGTTTTTGAGACAAGGTCGCTTTCTGAACCTGGAACTCACTGTTTCAGCGAGACTGATTGGCTCCCAGATCCACCCCTCCCTTCCTCTCTCCCCCCTCCCCAAGTGCTGGAACTATGAGTGTGCACTGCCATACCCAGGTTTCACATGGGCTCGGGGGATCTGAACCCAGGTCCACTCCAAACACTTTAGTCACTGAGCTGTGGCCCCAGCTGCCCATCCCCCAACCACGGATCAAACATACAATTTTCTATTAGTGTTCTTGGCACAATTGCTAAAGATAAACCAAACATAAACAGTTAGACTTATTTCTGGTTTCTCCACCCTGACCCACTGGCCTATCAACCATTTTAATGTCAGTAGCCAAGCTCTTTTTGCTGGTGAGATCACCGCCTCCACTATTCCTCATTCCTTGCCGGGCCTAGGAATTACACTGGCAGAAGGCAGATTGGCAGAAGAAAGCAGACAATGTGTTTACTGGTTTTAGATGGTGCAAAGGTTTTCATAAGGAGACGGACGGAAACAGGAGGAAGCTGCTAGCAACAAAGCCCTGTGTACTGAGTTGGACAAAAGTAGCAAACATAAAGATGTAAGCAGGCCAGCGGGTGGGAGCCGGATGACTGATTGGCTGAAGATGTGGGAAGATGCTGTGGGTGCAGTAATGTTTGCTTGCACAGACTTTTTCTGGAGCTGGCTGCTGGTCCTAGCTAGGAGGATGCTTCTTGCTTTTTGGTACGGGGAGGGTGTTGTTCATCAGGGAATTCATCCCCTGTTTATTAAAAGCAAGATGGCTACCGAGATCATTTATCTTGTCTCACAAGTGTGAGGACCAAAGTTTGGCTCCCCAGAAACCTTAGTAAATGCTGTATGGACAGCCCACCTGTGACTCCAGACTTGGCAGGTGGAAACAAGGGATCTTTAAAGCAAACAGTCCAGCAAGACTAGCTGTATCATGAGCTCTGGGTTTGATTGAGAGGCCCTACCATAATGAATAAGGTAGGAGAGTGATTGAGGCTGGTGCCCAACATCTATCTCAAGTTTCCACATGTACACACATCCACATGCACCGATAATCATGAAAAAGTACATGTGTACACATGCGTACCACATACATGTGAAAACACAATAAAAAGAAACAGAGAACAAGCCAGGGTGGTCATTGCCGTTTATGTTCTCTAAACACAGGGTTGTTGACAAGCCAGGGCAGCACGTTTGTGTGGTTCTTTGTTTGTTTGTTTGTTTGTTTTACAAGATAGGGATTTTCTGGGTAGCCCTGGCTGTCCTGGAATTCCCTCTGTAGACCAGACTGGCCTCAAACTCAGAGAAATCTGCCTGTCCCTGCCTCCTGAGTGCTGGGATTAAAGGCATGAACCTCCACCACCTGGCTTTGTGTGGTTCTCATTCCTTGGTGTCATAGTGTATTTTGAAGTCATATAGTGTGTGGCCTTCTCAGCCTACTCCTTTATCTGCAAGCTTGCTTTGATGGCTTTGTGTATTCAGAATGTTTTGTGGTTCCACACAATTCCGATTTCTGTGAAACTCGTCTTTAGCACTTTGATAAAGATTCTATTGAATCTATGGATTGCTCTGGTAAGAATCCTTCAGATCACAAACAAGATGAATCGTCCCCTCTCACCACTTCTGGTCAATGTAGTCCTGGAAGTCCTGACAAGCACAATTAGGCAAGAAAAAGAAATAAAACATATCTGAAAGAAAAATGGGTTCCGTTTGCAGATCACACGATCTCACGTATAGAAAACCCCAATGATGATGCCAAAATCACCTAAAATAATGAATAAACGCAATGAAGTTTCAGAATATAGTGTCAACATAAAGATGTCGGTAACGTTCCTCTTTACTAACCAGCAGGAAGTAAAAGGGCTGCATATGAGGAGCAGCCCACTGCAGGACATCGGTGAGAGCTGTTGAGATGCTGAGAACCCACATAAAAGGCATGGGTATTGACAGCACACTTGTAGTGTGAGCTCTGGAGAGGTAGAGGCAGGGGCTTGCTGGAGCTCCCGAGCCAGCTGGTTGTAGTCTATTTGTCAAGCTCTAGGCCATGGAGAGGCTCTGTCCCTACAGAATAAGGTGAAGGCTTCTGAGGAATGGCAGCTGAGGTCATACACTGACCTACACACACGTGCACCTGCACACTCAGTTACATGCACAAACATACAGACATTAATGAAATAAATGAAGAACACACAAGGAAATGGTAAGGGATCCCATGTTCATGGACTGGGATAATTAATGCTGTTAAGAGTTTGTAAGGGTTTGGAGAGGTGGCTCGGCAGTTAAGAGAACTTGCTGCTTTCCAAAGGACCCCAGTTTAGTTCCTAGCACCCAAGATGGGTGGCTGCAGCCACCTGTAATTCCAGCTCATAGAGAATCCAATGCCCGCTTCTGAATTCCATGGGCACTTCACACATGTGGTATACAAACACAAACACACACACACACACAAATAAATGTTATATGTTTTTTAAACAAGGCATTAGTTTCATATGCAGATATTAGTAAAATAACCACCCCCCACTGGAAGTAGTTAGGAAGCAACTGTAGCAAATGATTGCAAAATCAATGATTGAAACAACACGGATTATGGGCCTCTATTTCTGCAGCCCATAGGTCTAACACATATTACAAAGGGGATCCATTAGGTTGTCCTACACAATAGGTCATCTGGCAATGGCTGTCTGTACACTGTAGAGGCTGAGAACCTGGAAGCCTCTCAGCCTATGAGGCTGGATGTCTCAATAGTTTCAATTTAGCAGTGAAGACCTGGATCATTCCTGGAGAGCTGCTGGTCTTCAGTTCACGCTGGAGGCTGATGAAGCTGCATTCTGATGTCATTGAAGGAGGCGGCAGCAGCCCTATCAGCAATAGGTGTGCTCATCAGCAAGAAGTGAAGCAAGGCAGGCAAACTGATTTTTACTTTCCTCAGGCTCTGCTTTTAAATCTGGGCCACTGCTGGAAGGCAGTGCAAGCTTTGCAGGATGGTCTCCTGTCAATCAGTCCTTTCTGGAAGAGCCCTCACAGAGGCCAGTCTCTCTGCTGCTCCAGAGCCAATCAGTCTATGATAAAGTTAAACCTTCACAGAGTGCTTTCAGGATAGTCCCCTTCTAGGGGTCTAGGGAAGAATCTCTAGGTATCACTGCCACCCATGGCTCACTCCTTCCTCCACCTGGAAGCCTGGCACCTCACACTTCAGGATTAGCTTGTCACACCTGCCCTTCAGGGCTGGTAAATCACTACCTCTCTCTGCGCGAGCACACACACACACACACACACACACACACACACACACATGTTTGCTCATATGTATGCACATATGCCCACTTTTTAGGCTCTGCTTCTCCAGAGACTGTTGACTAGGATTCTGGCCAGTGGACTCATGGCCTTTTCCTCTAGGGGGCATTTGAGAGAGATTACCATTATTTATAGGCAGTAAACACTCCAGCAATTTCTACTTGACCCCTGTGGACACAGCAGGGCTCTCCAGGATCCCTAGTCAGAGGAGGCTCTGGGGTTGCTGGGAGGAGGTAGGTATAACCTAACCTTCAATGAGGAGGCCAGAGGAAGTTTCTAGCAAAGGATTTGCTTGAAAATAGACAACTCTGGAGCTGGGGCTGGGATGCCTCCCAGATGGCCTGGGAAACGGGCATCAGTGTTGCCAAGGAATCACTCCTAGATTCATCACTGGAACAATGGGTTTTATGAGACAGAAAGAAATTACCCATGACTGATTGCAGAGGTGGGAGCCCAAGCCTTGAGTTAAGATGAGTGTAATCCTGGTCTGTGCATGTGTAAGCAATCTCTGTAGTTCTTCCTGGGACATATGTTCAGAACACAGTGTTATCATGTTTTGGGACTCTCTGAATCAAATGAACAACCATCAGACACATATACAGGCCTAAGGAAAAAGGTCAGTCAGGATTAACAATTTTAACAAAACTGTTCCTCAAATT
>NW_004949202.1:719461-723750 GCF_000317375.1 Microtus ochrogaster
CTGTTATCAGGATCCACATTTCAGAGGCATTATCTATCACAAAGCTAGTGGGAGACTGATCGCATACTTCTCAGCTAGGTGGCTTCCAGTATTAGTGTTTTTGCTGTTGTTGTTGTTGTTTGTTTGTTTTTCAAAAATAGCTAACAAAGAAAGAGGGTTTATACAGGCCTTTCCATTTCAGAAGGACAGCAGAGTGGGATCACCCTGGAGTTGGGACCCCTGGGACAAATTTTGCCCTGGATGACTTTTGGTGAAGGGAGGCTTATCTGTTCCTCATTGAGGTGGCTCTCAAGCACTGGAATCCCCTGGAGGACTTTTGAAGATGCCAACTTCCTGTCTTGACCTAGGATTTCCTGACTCAGCAAATCTGAGCCTGGGACTTTGTGTCTTTGGTGGTGAAGGACAGATGGTCTCAGGGACTTCCTTTGAGGACCACTGTCCTACTGAAAGGGATTTTTAAGGATTCATAGCTCTCCCGGGATGAAGGTTAAAGTTCCTGTCACAGGCTATATTAGTCAGAGTTCTCTAGAGTTCTCTCTCTCTCTCCTCCTCTTCCAACCCAGAGATTTATTAGAGTGACTTACAGGCTGTGGTCCAGCTAATCCAACAATGGCTGACTATAAATGCAAAGTCCAAGAATCCAGTAGTTGCTCAGTCTGTGAGACCGGATGTCTCAGCTGGTTTTCAGTATACACTGGAATTCAGAAGAAGTAAGCTCAATGCCAGTGAAGGTGGACTTGCTTGAGAGGCGAGAACAGGTAGGCAAACATCAGAAGTTTCCTTCCTCTGTGTCCTTATATAGGCTTCAAGCAGAAGGTATGGCCCTGATTAGATCTGGATTAAAGATCTAGATTAAAAGTGTAGATTCCCATGTCAAGATGCTCATAAAAGTTGTATTTCCCCCAGCTCCAAAGATCTGGATTAAAGCTGTTTTCCTATCTCAAAGGTCTGGATTAGATATAGTCAAGTTGGCAACCAAGAATAGCCATCACACGGACTCTCAGAGGACCAGACTGCTGGGAGAATCATTCATCTTCCCTTTTCTTCCGAACCCACCCGGGATGCCAGCCTTGCCTCAAAAAAGAGGGAGTCACAAGACAAGTCAAGTTCTGGGAGTAGACGAGACGCCTCACCAAGTTTTGGCATGAAACATTTTTACTAGCAAATCTAAAACACAAGCTGGGGATATGGCTCAGCAGGAAACAGCACATGCTATACTAGCATGAGGGCCTGAGTTCAGATCCCACCCACGGCTGCTCATGTTTGCAATCCTGATACTGGAGGTGTGAGACAGAGACAGGAAGACAGCTTGGTTGGAAAGTGGAGAGTGCTCTGTGAGAAAATCCTTCTCAAGGAGCTAATAGAGAGGGAGGGGGAGAGATGGAGGGAGGGAGAGCGAGCACAAGACACCAGACATCCTCCTGTGGCCTACACACACTGGTGTGCATGCACCATGCACACTAGGGAGGAGGGGTCTAAAGCAACAAGGCACAAGTGGTCATGGGACTGGACTCTTAGAGGGACAAAGAGTAATACCTGTTTGTTTCCTTAGAGACAACACAGAAGGAAAACTTGGCTTGCTGCAGAGAGATGATTGCCAGGGAGGAGTCCATCAATAATGCAGTAACACTGGAGATAAACCTCTGAAGCCCCGCAGGGTCCAGAGGACCCACAACTCTTTGTTATCATCCTCTTCTCTCCAGCTCAGCTCCTCTCCCCAGCCTTTTCCCTGGGATCATCTCCAAATGATGACAACAGTCAGTTTATCTCAGTTCTGCTTTGGAGGGAAGATGTGTGCCAGGATGGGCAAGGACTTTCAGACAACCAAGGAGACCAAACGGCATAGTATGCTTTGGAAATCTTTTTAATTGACTTGTTTAAAAGAACATGTAGGGAGAGGTGGCTCAGCAGCTAAGAACACTGGCTGCTCTTGCAGAGGACCAGATTCAGTGCACCTACGCTGTAGCTTACAACCAGCTGCAGGTCCAGTTCCCAGGATCTGACGCCCTCTAGAGAGCGGTTGCCACTGGTTTTTGGTAGCCCAGATTGCTGTCACAACTGTTAGGAATCAGCCTCCCAGGTACCCTGCACACAAACCATCCAAGAGCTGACTTTTAACTTCTGGGAAAAGTTTGTTCCTAATAAAAATAACAATTTCACAGTGAGTTTTATGAATGTGTGCTAATTATACAGTTTGCTGAGGCTGTAGCCATTTCCAGGGACTTTTCCCACAGTCTATATAAACAGTTGATAGGACAGCACAGCCACTTCTTTTATAACCATTCATTATTCAGGACATTCATCATAGCAGCTGTATCACAGATTATGAATGATTAAATAATTGCTATTGAAGATGGTTTTTAAATTAAATTGAAAGGTAGTTAACTATCAAATCAGTGGCATTGTGGAGGCAACACAACCTATGAAAGAGGAGCTAGGTAGCAGCATTTTTTAACTGGGATGGATTCAAGCATAAATATCTGTTTGGGGCACAAGTTTGCATGCAAATGTATGTGCAGACATGTGGATTCACATATACATGTGCATACTCACTCATGCATGCACACACATCATGCCAATTCCCCTATCACAGAATGAAGCAATGTCCATGGTGAGTGTTTCTGTGGTGAAACTTTAAACTGAGTCTCTGTCTTGACTAATTGACTGTCTGAGTTAGGGTTTTATTTGCTGTGAAGAGGCACCATGACCAGGACAACTCTTACAAAGGAAACCTTTAATTGGGACTGGCTTACAGTTTCAGAGGTTCAGTCCATTATCACCATGGTGGGGACCATGAAGACATGCATGGGGCTAGAGGAGGAACTGAGAGTTCTACATCTTGAGTCACAAGAAGCAGAAAGAGACTGTGTTCCACACTGGACATAGCTTGAGCATATGAGACTTCAAAGCCTGGTCCGCAAAGACACACTTCCTCCAACAAGGCCACACCTACTCCAACAAGGTCACACCTACCCCAACAAGGCCACACCTACTCCAACAAGGTCACACCTCCTAATAGCACCATTCCCTGTGGACCAAGCATTCAAGCACGTGAGTCTTGTGCCATTCTTATTCAAACTGCCACACTGACATATAATGTTACAGCGTGTTAAAAGACACTGCTTATCAAATGCTCAAAGTACACCAAGATTCTTGTTGTGTGCGTGACTTCTTTTTGGGAGATATGAATAATTGTCTATTCACTCCAGATATAACACATTGACAGACCAAAGAAAAGCTTCCATCCAAGATAGGAATTTAAAAACCATTTTAGGGTTTTTATTGCTGTGAACTGACACCATGACCATGGCAACTCTTATAAGGAAAATACTTAATGGGGGTGGCTGGCTTACTGTTTCAGAGGTTCAGTCCATTATCATTATGATTGCAGGGCCTGGTGGCATGCAGGCAGGCCTGGTACTGGAGAGGTGGCTGAGAGCCCTACATTGTTCAGGCAACAGGAAGTCGACTGAGACTCTGGGTGGTATCCTGAGACTAGGAAACCTCCAAGTCTGCCCCCACAGTGACACACTTCTTCTAACAAGGTCCTACCCACTCCAACAAAGCCACACCTCCTAATAGTACCACTTCCTATGAGATTATGGGGGCCAATTACATTCACACTAGCCCAGAACCCAAGTGAATTTACTGGGGTTACTCTCAGAAGCCTGGGTGATGAATCAGGAAGACTGTATCAATCAAAATCCTCCTGGAATTAGCACGCAACTCCACTGAAGAGTCTCCTCTCTCCTAACAGTTGTTTGCTATGTACATGACCTCAGGAAAGTCTTTATGAGTCTAGTCTCAAGACCTCCCTGAGCCTTATAGGTTTTCTGACCCTTGACCCTCTCCTAGAAGGAATGTTTCAATTTAGAAGCAATAGCTTTACAACACTGCACCCTTTTGCTGTCTCTTTTATTCTTTCCATCTGCTCTTCTGCAGTGCCTCCTGATCCTAGGAGCTGGAGATATGATATCTGATTCTTTTCTCCATTCACGGCTAAGCACTGGACACCAACAGCATCCGTTCAATTGTCTTAAGCATTCTGGCCACTTGCAAATCTTCAGCAACCACCATCCACTCAAAAGAGAAGTTTCCTTCCACGACTGAGGAAAAGAGCAGCAGCAACCTACAGACATAAACACAAATGTTATAAACACCCGATAGATGAAACACATCTGGTTAACAAAACAAGGTGAGTAGTCCCTAGCTGATTCCCATGACTTCTCAGCACAAGTTTTGGGTGTGATTTACAGTATAAAACATGAGTTCCTTTTTGAGGAATGGGC
>NW_004949202.1:724391-751845 GCF_000317375.1 Microtus ochrogaster
GCACGTTTCCAGGTAGCACACAGGGTCTGAGCAGGACTGTGAGTGACTGTAATCCCAACAGCTTCTACAAATATCCTTGCTTTCCATTTCAGCCAGCAAGCAGAAAGGGCGTGTAGTCCTAGCCGGCCTGATTTCTCCTGCAACCGAGGTGCGTGGTTCGCAATAAGGACTTACTATTAGATTCCGGCACACAACCCATGGCAGTGGCAACAACTTATAGTTTGTGGGGCCTCTGGGGACTCCTTGACTGACAGCCCATAGAGTGGCAGTTCACCCGACCCTGGAATTTTCATTGGAGAACTTCATGGCTTCTGGGAGAGCCTTTCCTGCTCACTAGGGGACTTTCATCCAGTTTCTTTAACTGCCAGTTTTACCATCACTCCAGGTACATTTCCAAACCCGTAAGACCCTCAAGGGTTAGCATTATAGAATGAAGCCTGGCCAAGGAAAACAAACTTTTAATGGGCCCTGCATTGGGGAAGGGGAAAGAACCAGGCTCTGTGAGATGCATGATCTCTGTCCATTCCTTGGGTGGTGGAAACGGTAAGCCTTTTGTATCTTTTCTTTGGATGTCAGTTTCAGCTCACACAGGCTTGCTAAACGGTACAGCTTTGCAAGTGGGTGGAAAAGCTGTGATCTGCTAGCAGAAGGGAGAGCCACAGGGGCTTCTGGAGTAGCGGTAAGCCACAGGGGCTTCTGGAGTAGCTCCTCTACCGCCGGGCTCCAGCACAGTCCCAACCACAGATGGGCCTCTTTCACCTTTGAGTTTCCCCCACCCAGCGTGTGTGGCAACATCAGTGAACTGAGTCTTAAAATAAACTGTGCCTGGGTCTCCAAGGTCAAACTCCAGATGCTGAGCAGTGACCGGTCAGAGCAGACCAGCCTGCTCCACCTCTCAATGTCAAGAGTTCTCTCAAATGTTCCGCAGCTGAGCGTGCACTAAGGGAAATGGGCTCTGATGTTACTTTTTCTATGTGAGACAGGATGGTAAAACCAATAGTGCGCTTATGTCTGGAAAAAGGGAAGTGACTGACCAGCAATACTGACCAAATGTAAAGGTGACCCTGCCTTGTGATATTGGCAGACAGAGCCATCTATATTTGGTGAGTCCCACTGGATCCATCCTACGGTTGGTTTGCTTGGTCCCTCCATCTTCAACCATCAATGTCAGGATTCTCAGCTGTTGCAGAAAAGAGCTGGGCCTTGATGAGGGCTCTGCTCAGCTGGAAGGAGTTCAGTGCCCTTGCACACGGTGTCCTTCAGGATCACTTGATTAAGGACTTCACTGCTTTCCAGAGTGGCCAAAACACCCATGGGACGAGGGAATGCCTCCTCCCTCTACAGGGGTTCCATGTGGCCAGGGACTCTGCAGATGCTGACTAGGTAGCTTCTAGCAAGAGAGGGTCTGGTGTACTCTCTGAGCTAGCTCAATATGACTGATCCAGAGATCCTGAGGGAAAGGGTTTAAAATGAAGGCAATAATCCAATCACCCACATGTCCGTGTGTGTCTATGGAGACCAGAGGTCAACACTAGATTCTTGTTCTCTCACTTTCTACCTTATTTTAGTTTATTTTTTTGAGACAGCATCTTTGCCTGTGGCTCACAGACACCAGCCTGCGAACACCAGGCATCCTCCCGTGTCCCCACAAGCAATGTTTCAGAGTACAGGTGTTTTTCTCCTGTGGGTTCTGGGGATGGGCACAGGTCCTGTTTGCATGACAAGCTCTTTACCAACTGAACCAAAACCCCAGCCCCAGCAACCACACTCTTTAGGGCAAGAGTTTCTGTACAACTTCACATTCTTCTTGCACATCACATGCTTTTTTTTTTCTCATAAAGCACAGAAGACCTCCATGGACAGACTTCTAACAGCTTCCGGTCTGCTTTGCCCTCCTGCAAGCTATGGAAAGTTTGTGCGAAGGGCTCTTTGGGGGAACAGAAGATTGTGTATCAGTTGTTTGGTTTGGTCATGTGAGTTCTATTTGTGTCTACAATCTGTTATTGAACAGACCAATCTTAGTTTGTTTTTACAGGAAATAAACATCAGGATATCAAAGTCGGGGATCAGCCCCGTTCTGTATTTTTGTTGCAATACTCTGATAGGCTTGTGATGTAGCCTGACATTGTGGAGATCTGCTCCAGCCTTCCCCATTCTAGGGCCCAGCTTCCTCTCCCCTACCCAGTGCAGGTGGGAATACTAGGATACAGTCTGGGCTGGGGCGAGAGGCTTGACTGTCATGGCTGCCACAGAGCAACTGGTAGTGAAAACTGAGTTTGGTTGAGCAACACACTATGCTTGTAGCAGCGGAGAGGATGTGCTAGTTTGTTTTTCCCAGGACTTAAACAGAACACGAGAACGTCACTGGAGCATCTGCTTCTCCCTTATCATGATGGGTGTTGATGTTCCTGCCTTGAAATGGCTGTCATGTGGCTTTAATTGCTGACGATAAGAGCTATGGCCTAATTTGTTCACTAATTCTATCACTTATCTCAAAACCTACTCACTGTTGAAGCCGTGCCAAGCTTTGGGGGCCTTGACAGTGCGTCAGACGCAGGCATCGCTGGGGTTAGAGTTGGGGCAGGAGTTAAATGACGGAAACCAAGGAAAAGAGGACCTGCAGTGAGCTATGGTCCTCAGGTGAGGGAGATGGAAGTGCACAGATGGTTAGGAAACAGAATCAAGGGGCCATGCCCTGTAACCCGGGACTTGTTGTGGAAAGAGCTTTGGCCTCTCTCCGTGTCTTGGAAGTCTCTAATCTAATTTGATTTTCAATGCTGGGGGTGGAAACCAGACTTTACACACGCTACGCAAGCACAGAGCCACGTCCCAGAACAGCTGCATTTCCTGACCCATCTCTCTCTTAGGACGCTCTAAGAGCACCATCTGCCCAGTCCCCATTTGCTCCACAATAACTAGGCACATATTGTTTCTATGAAAAAAATCACAAAACAGAAATAAACATTGATGAGATGGAAAATAAAATACGCATTCTGATACGTCATTTGCATGTTCCGTGCCCTTTTGAAGACGTATTTCCTCTTTCCATTTTCATGTGTTTGTGTGATGTATGTGTGTGTGTTTGCATCTCTGCGTGTGCAAGAAGGCACTCGTGTGCATATGGAGACCAAGGCTGATGTTGGGAATTATTCTCAATCACTCTTCCAATTCAGTGGGGCAGGGATGCTCAGTAGAACCCAGTGTTTGCTTGTTGATGCCATTAGCCAGGCTAGCTAGCTTGTTTGGGGGACCCTTTGTCTCTAGAGGGAAGAGTTACAGGCGGGATGCCATACACACCCTGTTACATGGGTTCTGGAGGATCCAAACTTTGTGATCTCATGCTTGTGCAGTAAGGTGACCACCGAGCTGCCCCAGGACAAAATTCCAGAAACCAGTGGGAACAACTGTTGACCAAATCCTGAACTTCTGCTTCTCTGAGCAAAAGTCCTGAGACTGGGGGGGTCTCAAAGGAATCTTGGTTCATGTTCTGCTGCTACAACAGAATGCCTGAGTCTGAGTAACTTACAATGAACAGAAGGGTCACTGGCTTGTAGTTGTGGTGGTTGGGAGATCATCCGGTGGGGGCTTTTGTCCTGAGCCTGTCATCTCATGGTGGAAGACAGAGGGGCAAGGCTGGTGGACAGCCAGAATGGGCAGAACAGGCTTCCTTTTTCTTCTAATTAATAAAAATTAATTCATATTCACCATGCAACTGAGTTGGCCCCCAGGTGACATTTCCTTGTATGCCTGTCACCATCCCTCTCTTTCCTGATCTTCCAGTCCCCTTCCCAGCTCTGACAGCGCTCTTCCTTCTACTAACACACTCTCACAGTAACTGCTGTGACATTGACGTTAATTCATTCATAAGGACAGAGCCCACATGGCCAGTCACCTCCTACACTGCTGCAATAGAGACTGTTTCCAACACATGAGCTTGGGGCAACATTCAAACCACAGCAGAGTGTGGTTAGAAACCTCTGCTGAAAGTTACAGATGTGGGGGCAGCAGGGGGAAAGGTTCCCGGCAGCTACACAAGAGGTAAATTCCGCAAGCTGCTGAGCCATCTTTCCAGCCCAAGGCCCTGGATCTCAATGGCCTTTGACATCCAAGTCCCAGGCCAGGGGCTTCTCAGACCAAGGCTGAGTATGGAAACAAGATTTCTATACCCACTGCATGAATCTCACCAGGGTTCCTCTTCGTCTTGTCAAGGAACCATGTCCCTTGTATTTACTTCTGTGGGTTCTTCTGCATAAGCCCTCATGGTCATTCTTCCTGTCAAGCATTTCTTCTCTGTGGTGTGTGCATAGATGGTTAAAATACGTTTTAAGTAATTTTTGCAACCTGCCTTTTCTACTTAGCAATATGTCAGCTGCATGTTCTTATATGTGTATCTTTTAAGTGACTATACAGTATTTCTCATAGAGATATATAGATAGGATTTATTTTACTCAACCTTTATTCTAAGGCTATTGGCTTGTTCTCGTTTTTTGTGTTATCTTATACAACACAGTGCTGTGTCTTCATAACTAAGTACTTGCACACATGTCTTGAGTTTTCCCTTATGATCCATTCATAAATAGGAGTGGGATGGGGAGGGAGTCAAGTAGTGGAGCCAGCCCTTAAGAACTTCATGGGGATCCCACATTGAACCCGGGAGAAAGGGCATTCTCCTCTAGCTGCTCTCTGAGGCCTGAAATTCCACCTCAAGCACTTGATCCTACTCCAAATAGCTCTCTACTTAGAGTTATGACCGACCATTCTTGGGGTTAAAATAACACATCCAAATGCTGGTCTTGTGGACTGAATGTCCATTCTACTTCCGTAGTGAGAGAAAGGGCTTAAGATGGGAAGAGATGGGAACATGTAGGGTACATAACACATGCTCAGGCCTCTTTTTGCTCTTCTTTGGATAGCCCCTCTCCCCCAGCCTTAAGATCTGTGTTCTTTTTAGAATTTATCTTTCAGGATGAGGCAACTTTAGATTTGCAGAAGAGTTGTTGAGGTAGCTATGCTGGTTGGTATCATCATCATCATTATGCATGTGTATAGATGTTTTTCCTGCATGTGTGTACATCATTGCAATACCCGCGAGACCGGAAGAGCGCATCAGAACCCCCTCCCCCGCCAAAACTGAAGTTATAAGTGATTGTGAGCCACTTTGTGGGTGCTGGAAATTGAATCTCCATCCTCTGGAGGAGCAGTGAGAACTCTTAACCACTAAAGTCATCTCTCTAGCTCCCTGTATGGTGAGTTTTAATTGCAGGTCTAGAAGAGCAGTTCTATGGGTCCAGATATCCTGCATATCAGATTTTTGCATTACGATCCATAACAATAGCAAAATTGTAGTTATGAAGTAGCAACAAAATAACTTTATGGTTGATGTCAGAACATGAGGGACTGTATTAAAGGGTTGCAGTGTTAGGAAGTCGTCTGTGAAGAAGGTCTTAAAGAGGAATTATCCAGATCAGTTCAGCCTGTGGGTATCTCTGTGTGGGGTTGTTAATTGATATGGGAAGATCCAGCCCATTGTGGGTGGTGCTATTCCCTAGGCAGGAGTTCCTGACCAACAGAGGACAAGAGAAAGCTAGCTAAAAGCAAACAAGCAAGGAACCAGGTATTTACTCCTTCTCTACTCTTGATTTTGGACATTATGTTTAAACTTCTGCCCTGACATCCCCCAATAATGGACTGTAACTTGGAATTGTTTTCCAAGCAAACCCTTTCTTCTCTTGGTTGTTTTCCCCATCAAAGCACTCTGTCACAGCAGCAGAAAGAAAACTAGATCCGTAGTGTACAGATGCTTCTTCTTCACTGAGCTCCCTTTAACATTAAGATCTTACATAGACGCACCTTTTGTCCAAATTAAGAAAACCTCAGTGGTGTACTACCCTATTAAGCAGGTTAGCTTATCCATGAATGTCCTCCTTTCCACCCCAGCGCCCAGTCCGGAATCACACGCTTCATTTCATCGCCATGGTTTACCCTTCCATGGCTCTAACTGCGTCTGGCTGGTCCTTGCTGTGGCTCTGGCAGTTACCAAGAGAACTGGGGGCACTTTGGAGAATTGTCCCATAGCCTATGTCTCTGTAACTTTCCTGTGGTTACACTGGGCTTACAAATTGGTCAAGTACCCTCAATACCTTGGTTCGTGGTGCATGAGGACAGGACTTCCCTGTTGATGACAACCTGGGCCACCTGCTGGCGATGGCACCCTCAGGGTTTCTCCTCATGGAGATGAGGTTTCTTGTTCCTTCCTCAACTGGCTATCTGTGCTCACCGAGTTCACCTCATGCTCAAGGGCAGAGAAAGTGACATCAACCCCCTGGAGGGGCATCAAAGCCTTTCCAGACTTGTGTGAAGTTACACTGTGAGTAATAAATATTTGGGGCTAGGTACTTTGAGGCTGTGCCAAAATCCTGTCTCTCAGAGACCTGTCCCACGCTGTGGCATCCCTGTTTCTCCCCTGCAGCCGCTCCCACCCGGCAGCTCTCTCTTCTGTGTTTATTACTTGGAGTTTTAAAGGGAAACTTGTTCTATTTCCTCCTTTATTTATTTTTAATGGTTTATTTTTATCAGCATGCACCCATGGATATTTATTTTATTCTCTGGGTTGTTGCGATCGAACCTTCTACTTTATCTTGTTGCTCAATTTGTTCCAGTTTTGGCCACTGGAAGTGTTCTCAGGTTGCCTCCTGTGCTCTCTCAGCGGAACTTCCCCTTGTTATTTTTCCCTTCGTCTTGAGTACTTTCTCAGTCCTGGCACTACACGATGTTCCTGCTCATCGTGTGCTTCTCTTGCCCCCATCCTGGAAGCATCCACATCTCCAGGGGATTGCAGTTCTGTCCTTTGGTTCATTGGAAAATGGTATTTGTGGTGTAAGAACCCAGCGTGGTGAGCTGGTTTTGCCAGATGTCCTGCTTCCAGACTCTCTTGCTGACAGTCAGTGGTGCACAGGCTCCTCTAGGTGTGTGTGTCTCGGAAGCACACGGTGAGTGGCAACATTAGTAAAGACCCACACTCAAGGAATGAATTAGCAGAACCAGCTCACTGGAGAGTAGCCAGTCCTACCACTGGGGTTGCTGAGAGTAGCTTCTACTGCAGGCTTCTGTAGGCTGCATGCTGTACAACCTTAGCCTGAGAAAAGGTCACACTTCAAAATCCTAATTATGGTTCCTACAGAATATGTATTGCTTTTGAGCCATGAAGTCTGAAAAGTGTAAGCTGATTATCTGTGTGTGTATGTGTGTGTTCTCATCCATGTACACACATGTGTCTACATTTATTTATCTGTCTGCTTATAACTGTAGCAAAATAAATATGAATTCCTGCATCTTCAGCAGCATTCCATCATCAACCTGTTGATATAGTTAGATTTAGAATAGGTATGCACACACTCACACATGTACAGACATACACCACACACACATATCACATATACCACATACAAACACACACACAGCATTTACCACACATACTACATGCATATATACTACATACACACCCCGCCCCACAATACCATACACATCATATACCACAAAAACCACACACATATACACCACATGCCACACTACCACATCTACGTAGACCGCACATCTGACACCCACACCAACATCCATGTGCCATACACCCACATGCCACATACAAACACACACACACACACACACACCACACATAACAGACAGCACACCACACAAAACATCACTCTTGATTCTGGCAATACGTTCACAGATCCTTTGGTTGTATAATTGGCTTCTTAACATCAAGACACGATTGTGACAGCACCTACCTGCAAGTATCAGAAATCAACCCTCTCTGGTGCACAGATATTTATAGTAATGGAGAGTTCCAGGTTTGGGGCTCACTGGGGACACGGAGCTGGATTCATCTTTTGGGTAAGAGATCTCTTGTAAGAGTTACTATCGCTGTAGGCAGGCAGACAGCAGCATTGTGGGATCACTGAGGAGAAATGAGGGCCATGTGGGAAGGTCTTTCCTGATGGGGGAGGTTCTCTGACATGTGACGGATGTAGCCCATAATAATGAGGGCAAGAATCTAGAAAAATAAATCACTCCAGTTCCGGAAACCAAGTTCCTGTGTTTCTAGAATTGCGACACTTTCACCAAAATGGAGGACCCTTAGGAGACAGCCTGGCCCTAGCTAACACAGAGTACAGTTCATTGTAGGCCCCAGTGGGAAACAGCCCGCGTGTCTGGTAGCTTGTGAATGAATGAAGTGTGCTGTGTTCATACTCTGAGGCACCTTTCAGCCACAAGAGGAGCTGGAGCAAGGATCCAGGCTACCAAGTGGATGACTCTGCAGGCAACGTGGAAAGAGAGTGAACTGAGCCACTGCATACTCACAGCATATGACTTCCTGTATTTGGAACACCCAGAGCAGACCAGTGTAGACAAGGCTAGACCGTGACCACCAGGCTGGGCAGTATCGAGAGGGGTACAAGGAGGTGTAATTGGAAACAAGTGCCAGAATTCTCTTCAGAGAAGGGAAAGTGTTGTAACCTCAGACAGCGCTCATGGCTGCATCATTCTGTGAATGTAATTAAATACACTAAACCATATACTTTTAATAGGCAAATTATGCACATATTAAATATTTTATAGCTGTTTTTTTTTAACCACCTATTCATCATCTTCCAGTATCCATGAGTTCCACAGACGCAGCCAAGTCTCCTGCTCTGGTCTCACAAGTTTGTGACCCAGGAGTCCTTCAACCTGCGTTCTCATGTGAAGCCTAAGTCTCCTTCCACACTGACTGGAGAATGTGGTTGTTGTGGCTATAGGATTCGAACCATCAGCCTCAGAACACCTTGTGTGCTCCTCCACCACTTGGTCCTCTCTCCAAGCATGTCACAGATGCCATTTGTTGCCTCAAGGACGGCATTGGTGTCTCTCTGTGTATGGCAGGACAAAGCCTTGAGTATATGTTGAGTGTGTAATGGCCCCATGGGCTCATGTCTTTGAAGTCTGTAGCCTGTACTCTACTTCCTGAGACTCTCTGGTGCCTGGTCCACCGTGATGTGAACAGCCTCTACTACATGCTTCTTTCTGCAACTACAAACTGGCTTCTCTGCCATGAGGGATTAAGCCTCAGGAACTGTGAGCTAAAACAAGCTCATAGTTCACTTAGGTTGTTTTTGCTTATGCAATGGTCATTGCTTTGCAAAACGCATCAATGGAGCGCTTTGCAACCTGATCGTGAGAGGAACATCCTTGATTGTGCCTGGTTGGTGAGAACAACTCACTGGTACCCTCCACTTTTAGGGAGAGGCAAGGCATTGCATTGAAGGAGGTCTAGGAGCCATCTCAGCCTCCCTTCTCCCTTTACAGATATCTTCTGCCCAGAGAACTGGCCCCTAAACTAATTAATTAATTAATTAACACAGTAGCCTCTGCCACTCTCAGACTCACTCTTTACCCTGATAAATCTCAAATTCTTGGCAGTCATCCTGCTTTGGCATCTCAAAGTTCAGGGATTACAGGTTTGAGTTATCAAGGTCATCTCTGAGCAATTTATTTTTAAACCTGATTAGAAACTCCTGCCTCTCTCCAAACCTCCAAGGCCGGGTCTCATATGTGCTAGGTGAGAACTCTGTCACCATCAAACCACATGCCCAGCCTTTCCGCCAGAAACTTCATAAAGGAGCCCATTTCTCCTTCCCTACTAACACATCTATTTCAACATTTTGAGCCTTTCGAAATAAGCTAGTTTTAAAAAATGATATCATATTCCCCCCAAAGCTGCAATTTGAGAATTCAGAGTTTTAAAAGTTTTTATGAAGAAGCAATCCTTGCTAAGAGGCACCTAAAATTCCAGCAGCTGGGGAGACAGAGGGAAGAGGGCTGCCCTCAAAGCCTTCCCATTATGTATTCCTATAAAAACTTCCCCCACACACTCTTAAACACTCCTGAAGTTAATTTGCAAGTGTTTCTGTGTGGGTTGCTTAATGTTTCTGAAGACCTGAGATGATTGCCTGGGTTGCAAGGGCATCACTGAGCTCTTTCGTTTCTGTGTCTATTCTCACCTGAATGCTGGCACACAGCATCCCAAACCTACAGCCTTTGCCCGGGCTCAGGGATCACACCACACCTGCCTCTCCTGGCCCAGGAGACACACCGGAGCCCGATACACTTGAGTCAGGTTGCTTTGTGGTTGCTTGCTTGACCTGAGACAGGGCTTTGTGTATGTCTGTGAGTGTGTGCCACCAGAACCCGGGAAAAGGTGTGAAATCCCCCGATCTGGAGCCACAGGAGGCTGTGGTTGGATGTGGGTGCTAGAATCAGTATTTTGGTCCTTGTGATTGAGCAACAAGCATTCTTAACCCCCAAGCCATCTCTCCTATCCATGAGAATTGAATTTCTTAAATCCAACATTTGTTTCTACTCAAAATAGGTTTTTCAAAGGAGATTTAGTAAGTTACAAAAATAGATTGTAATAATAATAGAGGTTTTTTTTTCCTCTAATTCTCTTTTTACACAGGAAGATAACACCTGCCATTATTGGACTTGGATTGTTTTAATTTTATATTGCTGTGGTAAAAAAGGCTGCTGAGCACCTATGAATAAAGAAGGTCAGTTGCCTCACAATTCTGATAGCTGGGAGACAGAAAGAGCATGGTGCCAGGGCCCTGTGAACCCTCCCTGTAAACACTGCAACGTGTATGGAAAGGTATCCTGGCATTTGGGAGCCAAGGAATACCACAAAGTCAGCATAAGCATGGCGTTTTACAGCCCTGCTCCAGGGAAAGGTTTCCCCAATACAAGTGTAACAACTCTGCTCACTGGGAGGGTTTCCCACTGAAGTTACAGTTTGGTTTCTCTCTGCTGGAGAGAAGTGTTACAGTTCTGCTCAGGTCCCCCAGAATGAAACTACTCTGGTCCACTAGGGGAAGTTTCCCCAGAGAAAGAGTTACAGCTCTGCTTAGGTCCCCCAGAGTGAAACTACTCTGTTCCACTAGGGGAAGTTTCCCCAGAGGAAGTGTTACGGCTCTGCTCTGCTTGTGCTCTGGTGAACATTGTTACAGCTGGGCTCCACTGGGGAAAGTGTCACACTGCACAACAAGCCCCACTCAAGAGATGTATTGGGAAGGAAAAATCCAGGAAGGTAGTTGACTCTAGCGTGAGAAACAGCAGCAAACTGAACAGGGTACAGAGCTTATATAGGATTTCTTGGGGGAGAGACAGAGCTTTCCAGAGTGGCTTGGGATTGGTGGACTTCTGTGGTCGGATTCTGGGACAAGCTTGGGGATTGGTGGGATTCCTTGCTCAGGGATTGGTGGGTCTTTGTGCTCAGGAACCTAGAAATTGGTGAGCTTCTATGCTCAGAGACTGGTGGAATTATGCAGCCTGACTCTGTGGCAAGCTCAGGAATTGGTAGGATTTCAAGCCCTGGTCATGGGATCAAGTCAGGGTCAGGGTGTTTATTCCTTGGCCCATTTCACCTCTACTTCCCAGAAAATGGAAAGGGACGTAATCCTGTATGTAGGTGGACAAGTGTGTGGGGTGCCCACTCTTTCAGAAGCACGTTCAGCAACATTCTTCCTGAGGCACACTCGTGTGCATTGCTTCTAGTTCATGGGGTCTGAGAGAGACTCAAACCACATTCAAGTCTTAGCAGAGACTCATTCTAAATTGATGAGAAAATTGGGAGGCCACAGCCCCCTATTATAAGCTGGAATCTTCACAGTGCACAAGGGATAGGCCTCTCAAACCAATGATCTTGCACCTCACAGTTCAACAAGGGCAGGACCTCACAAACCCAGACACTCTTCTGAACCTCAGGGCTGGACCTATGTTTTCAAAAATCTCTTGAGGGTGGGGAATGTGGTTTGGTTGATAAAGCACTTACCTAACATACAGGAGGCCATGTCTTTGCTACACCAGGCATGGCCACACGTAATCCCAACATTCCAAAGGTGAAGGCAAGGGGGGGGATTAGACGTTCAAGGTCATCCCTGACTGTAAAGTGAGTTTGAGGCCACACTGAGTTATAGGAGACCCTGTCTCAAAAAGGGAGGGACCTCTTGAAACATATATTCGATGATTTTAATAGTCAGCAGGACTGGGAACCACTGACCTGGGTTCCTCAGCCTTTGCAAACAGAAGTCAAGCATCAGAAACATGGATGTCCATCTGCTTGGATATGGTATTCAGTGATGGCTGTCTGTGTGGGTACTTGTGTCTGTGGGGTGCACATGTGGAAGCTAGAGGTTGATCTCATTCAAGTGTCTTCCTATACAGTTATATACTTAATTAATTAGCTAATTAATTTATTGGAACCCGGTCTCTCACTGAACTTGGAGCTTACTGTTTTAGCTAGACTGGCTTGTCAGTGATCCTGGGGCTCCACCTGTCTCCCTCATTCCACCCACCTAGTGTTAGTTTTCACATTGGCACTAGGGATCCAGACTCGGGTCCCTCATACTTGCACAAAACAAGCACTCTTCAAGCTGAGTCATCTCCCCCTGGTTGCTGTCTTTGCTTTTGCTTAGAGGAAACATACTCTATGGGATGTCCCAAGTGTTCCGAAGATTTTTTTCAGTCTCCCTGATTCTATATCTACAGCTCCAGGATAAATATTTCTGATGTAAAATTGAACACTATGATTCATTCCCCTATGAGGTTCTGCAGTGAGGTACCTTTGAAACCCTGGTTTGGGGGAAGATTTGTTTGTGTAGATTGTCCAGAGACCATCTGCCTCAGTTCAGAGGGTAGAGTCCACATTCATCAGACTGGAGTGGACCGTAGGGTTTCCTGGCTAACTCAGGAGCTAGAAGGACACAGAAGCAGAGGAAGAGATGAGAGGTGGGGGTCTTTGTGATTGGGGAAATGGAGTAGAAGGCAGATGTTTGTGTCTCTGTTGCTCTGTGGATCTCAGGTTTCTTCCCTAATATTTGCTCATGAGTTTCATTTTTTTTAATAAAACGATAAAAGAAATCACAGTGACTGGTGTCCAATGTATGACAACATCACATGGCAGCTTTTAAACTTGCCGCTTCCATGTCACCACAGGTCACCAGCTTTTCACACCAAGGGCTTTCCCTGTTGTAATCTGTGCACCCGCTCGCCAGCTCTGCCGTCACCTGAGTCAGCCACTCATGGCTGGCTCTGTCATTCAGGTGGCTGGGTGCCCTTCAACATCATGCCCTATCCTAGCTCTCTTCTCCTACCCGTTTCCCCCTTGTGCCTGCTTCTTAGGCCTCTCCCTCCCCCTCCCTGCACAGACAGCACGAGTATCTGGGCAGAGCAGAGCAAGTCCCCCACTCCCCTTCTAGTCCAGTCCTTTATGGCTGACACAAATGCCAGACTGAGCAGAGAGCTAATCCAGCTACCTGGCCATCCCCCCACAGCCACCACCATGTGGCACCTGCCCACTGCAGCTATTGCTCCGGGCTCAGGCTTTTGCTCCTGCTGCCACCACTGCAAACTGTTGAGGTGCCAACCTTGTACCACCAACATCCTCTGTCCAGCTGTGCTGAGCAGCGACAGCGCTGGCATATGCGTGGTTTTCTTTGACCAGTTTCCCTACGTTAGCTCTTCGGTCAGATCACCCAGCTCCCTGCCCTGTGCTAGAAGCAGTCACAGTGGCCCCCCTGTACCCACTCTCCATGCCAGATGCCAGCACAGTTGAACATCATCACTGAAGCTGACTACCCTGCACATCTCTGTCTACCCTATCAGAGTCATCAGAGCTGGTAAGACACTGGGAAATTTTAAATGGGGAGGTTTTTTGTTTTTGTTTTTTTTTTTAAAAAAAAAAAGGAAAATCTTTCCCATGTTCAGAATCAGAAAATCACACTGCAGGGAGTTAGGTCCTTATTTAATGCTACTATGGATGGCTTGAAAATAGGAAAAATAAATGAGGGAATAAACCACTTAGCTGGGATTGACATAATGTTGTTTATAATTATTATGTGTTTGATAATTCATATTTCATTCTTAAAAAGTAGTTTGATAACTATGCCAAATGTAATAATTTGACTGGTAAGATACAAACCTTAGAAAGACTTACTATTGATAAGACACAAGCTTTAGAAAGACTTAACTACTGATAACAATCAAGCCCTAGAGGACTTAATAATAAGATAACTGTAATGGTCTGTCCTGTCCCTTTAAGAGACAAGACCTGCCTACTCCACCCCCCTCTCCCTGTCCCCTGAGGCAAGATCTTCCTTCAGCTTACAGCCTGAGCTCCTTCCTTCCTTTCCACCTCTCTCCTGAAGAGTTAGCTGCTGCCTTGGCCCCTCTCCTGTCCCCCTCCCCCTGCTCTCTGCCTCTTTCTGCTCTAACCCCTTCTTCCCTATCCCCCTTGCCTTTTCCCCTCCATAACTCTCTAAATAATACCTAACCTCACTCTGCATGGCGTGCCTATCCGTCTCTGTCTCTCACGCACCGCACAGATCCCTGCCTGGGACCCACTGGCCCTTGTGGCCCATGGACCACTCAGAGATCTGCAGCATTTTACCATAACAATACCTACTAATGAAAATAAAAAAAAATATTCAGACACAAACAGAAGAATTTGGAGAAGAATCTACCTCACCATGACATTATGAAATTGAAGAGGAGCAACCCAAAGTCATTAGAAAACCAACCTTTTAATTTATCCAGTTAGCATAAAATAATGACCACCAGATGATAGGCATCTCCAAGGCTATACAGAAACTAATTGGAATCCTGTCCGAATATTAGATTTTAGAAGATTTAAGGAAGCAGCAGTTTCATATGGTATATATGCGTCCACCTATTGTGAAGCAGATGTTGAATCCATGAGCCACTCAGAACAAAGTCATTCCACAATACTGGAAACATTTAGTTAGAGCCGTATTGGAAGCTGGTCCTCATCTACAGTAGAGAATGTGGTGGAGAGACAAAGCTAGGGTCATCAAACAATGAGGTGGGGTTAGAGGTTATAAGACTTCCCAAGGTCAAATTCTTGGTGAGGGCCATTACGCTAACATGGAAAGACTGATTACATTTGGTAATTGCACCTTGGCCCTATGCCATACAGCAGCTTTAAATGCTTGAGACAAGATTAGAGAATAAGGAAAGAGAGCTGAGCTATTTATTAAAATTATACAAGGCCCAAGAGACGCCTTTGCTGATTTTTCACAAAGATTAACATCAGCTGTAAATAGAATAGCATCAGTTCCAGAAGTCAGACAAATACTAATTGAAACCTTGGCATTTGAAAATGCTAATTCAGAATGCAAAAGGGTAATCAGGCCTTTAAAGGTGAGATCATCATCCATAGATGAATGGATTAGAAATACAGGTGATATTGGATTTAATATCATGGTGATACTTAGATAGGAGAGATGATTTCCTAAACTTTAATAAAAATCAAAAGAACATATTTTAATTGTGGTAAACAAAGTCATCTAAAAGGAACTGTAGGCAAGGCATTCCTAAAAACAAATTTTTTCTCTAGAGATAATCCAAATAGAAGGCCCCAGCCTTCAGAAATATACAAAAGCTGTGGCAAAGGCCTACATTGGAGTAAGGAATGCAGATCAACAAGAGGGGGAAAGGTGACCCTTTGCCACTGGGAAACACCTTAGGGCGCCTCTTGCAAGCTCCAGTGTCAAATTTGTTTCAATCATTCCCTGTCATTGTAAGAGAAACTCTTCCGTAGAGCAATTAAAGGACCTAAGGCCTGTATGTTAAAAACCACACATCTCTGAATGACAGAACAGCTTCAGTATATAAAGCAAAAAATTTCAGGAGAGACCATAAAGCAAATATTTTGCAAACTTCTTAAATAACCGATGAACAAAGCTAAAGACGTGAATAAATTACATTGTAATTAAAGGTTGGTTGACACAGGTACAGATGTAACAACAATTTCACCAAAATCTTTCCATTCAGATTGGCCTCTTCCGGAGGTAAATGTTCAACTTTTTGGGATAAGAACTTTATCTCAGATAAAACAAAGTGCACTATGAGTCAAGTGTACAGGGACAGAAGGACAGAGGGAAATTAAAGCCATAAGTGACTACCACAGCAATGAATTTATGGGGACATGATGTGTTGCAGCAATGGAAAACACAGATTAACATTCTTCTAGTCACAGAAGCAAACTGTTAAATAAGGAATGCTTCTGAGAGAAATTTTAAGAGGTATTACCAAGAACAGTCACTGAGTGCTCAGGTTATCCATAAGCAGGGCACAACAGCTGGTGATCTTTCCAAGGCACAAACAGCCCATCTTTGAAATGATTACTTGACAAACTGTCTGGGGGGAACAATGGTCTTTGACATCAGAAAAATTACAGGCACTAGAACAGCTGGTACAGGAATAGCTAAATGCATAAAATATTGAAGAATCAGCCAGTCTTTGCAATTCTCCTCTATTTGTCATTAGAAAGGTCTGGAAAATGGAAAATGTTAATAGATTTCAGAACCATAAATAATCTCATCAGCCAATGGGCTCTTTACAGCCTGGAATTCCCATCCCTTCTATATTGCTTAAAAGATTGACTTAAATAGTCCAAGGAAATTATCAGCTGATACTGAGAAAAAAAATTAGTTTTTTCTAGAAAATAAATGACAAGATGAACATGTGGACCATTTGGATCCAGAGCTTGATCGTGTTCTGGTAATTTTACCTTCTACATATTATCCTACAGGAATTCTTCTGCAGAGAGAAGATAATATTTTATAATGGATTTTTTTGCCACACAGAGTAAAAAAATTAAAGACCTATTTAGAAAAGTTTTCTGAATTGATTCTGAAAGGAAAATTGAGACTTTGACAACAGGAACAGACCCCACAGAAATTGTAGAACCTCTTACTAATGATGAAATTTTCTCCCTGTGGGCAGAAAACAAACATTGGCAAAGAGCTTACAGCAATTTCTTAGTAGAGATTAGTAACAAATACCCCCCAAATAAGAGACTTCAGTTTATAAAATAGCTAATTGGACTCTTCCTCACTTAATGTGAGAAACACCAATTTCTAGATCCCCTACATTCTATACCAAAGCAAATAAATCAGGAAAGGCAGGTTATAAGTCAGGAAATGTAAGTAAAATGGCTCAAAGCCCTTATAGTCCAAAAATTAGAATTATGTGCTATTCTCATAGTATTATTAGGTGTTTTTCATAACTTCTTAATATAGTTATTGACTCTCACTATACAGAAAGAGTTGTTTTACATATTGAAACCACTGAAGTTATTCTAGAAAATTCAAAATTAACTTTGTTATTTATTCAATTACAAGAAATAATTAGAAATAGAAATCATCCCTGTATATGTTACATATCAGATCCCATATGGGCCTACCCGGCCCTCTAGCCCAAGGTGATGATGAAATTGGTCAGCTATTGGTAGGAAATGTGCTGTAAGCCTCAGAATTTCATAAGAAACACCATGTTAACAGCAAAAGTTTGAAAAAGATTTTTCTATCACTTGATAACAAGTGAAGAAAATTATAAGAAAATGTCCTACTTGTTTTTTGTATAACCAAACTCAACTACTTGCAAGAAGTTACCCAAAGGGTACTCCAAGAAATAAAATTTGGCAATGGATGTGTTTCATTTTGCAGAGTTTGGAAAGTTAAAGAATATGTACCAGGCCATAGATACTTATTCAGAATTTCAGTGGTCAACTGCTTTGAGTTCTGAAAAGGCTGATTCTGTAATTACAGATTTATCAGAAGTTATTACCATCATGGGGATACCTGTGCAAATTAAGACAATGATCCAGCATGTATTTTTAGTAGAATAAAATAGTTTATTATATATTACAACATAAAGCATATTACAGGTATACCACACAATCCTACAGGACACGCACGTGTAGAAAGATCTATTCAGGCTGAGGAGTTCCATCCAGAGGGAACCTTCATCTGGCGATGGATGGAGATAGAGACAGAGACCCACATTGGAACACCGGACTGAGCTCCAAAGGTCAATATGAAGCTGCACCCGAGATCTGGTATCCTGTGTCTCTCTGTGTCTCCCTGCCAGGGAGGATGGGCCACTCCCTGCTCTGAAAGGGCTCCCGGGCTTTCTCTGGCAGGATCTCTGTGTTTGATGTTCATTTCACAATGCCATCTTGTTTTTCAGGTTGTAGTGAACAGAAACCTTCTGCTGGTCTGCAGAAGGCCTTTAGATCTTCAGAAGAAAGCCAGCCATAAACCCAGGAGATCATTGCTCCCCATAAAATGACTGAGACACACATCTCTTGCTGGCCCACCGCATCCTGTGACAGGCCCTTGTCATTTGCTGGTCCTCTCTCCTCCCATCTCCGGGGGAAGTGAAACGCTGACTTCACGATTTATGGAATATGGAGCTTGTTTGTCCCCATTAGGGCCTTGGAGACTTTGTTTTAAACAACTCTGTAGTTCCCATGTAGGCGTAAAGGAGGCCTGTATCCCGCTGCCTCACTTTCCCCCTTTCTTAAGACTAAAACGTCACAGCCTAAGTTTCAGATGGTGCCGCATCCTGCAGTCAGACAACTCTTCTCGGGGACTGGGCTTTCCGCACAACTCAAATATTTTCTAAGAACCCAGACTAGACTGTTACAGCCCCTTAAGCTTTCTGACGATGGGCTAATTTCTAGCATCATAGGGTGCATTATGAGAGATGAGCTACTTGGGAATGTGGCCCTGTAGTTGGCAGCCTGGAACTGGCATTGGGCTTGGCTATTTCATGGCTGTGGAACTTTGGACACCAAACTTGCAGTAACTAAGTCTCCTTTTAATCAGAGGGGGAAGCTTTGGTGTTATAGTGGTTCATCTGTGTGCACCCGTGACTGTGGAGGCTAGAGGACTGCTTTCGCTATCATTCTTCAAGAGCATCCACTGTATTGTTGTATTGGTTTGTTTTGTTTGTTGAGACAGGGCCTTTCATTGGCTTAGAACGCTCTAGTCCGTCTCCCTAGAGCAGGATTTCCAGTTGCTGTGCCCGGCTTTTTGCATGGGTCAGGGGATTGAACTTAGGGTCTCATTACCAACTGAGCTATCGGGCTCAGAAGGGGACAGTGTGTCCTATGTTAACTGCCCTGTTTCCAGCCAGGCAGACAACCTGGAGGCACAAGATGCGCTTTCTGGTCAGACCAGTTCTCTCGGCACCAAGTGAACAAGGAGAGACTACCTTCTGAACCTGCTGATGAGTTTGGCTCGGTGCCGCATGGGTGGAGTCCGAGGCCAGTCCACACAGTGATCTTCCTGCAGGGTGAGTTAGATGAGAACGAGGGAGCTTCTCACAGGCTCATTCCAGGCTAGACCGGGTGACTCCTTGGGCCAGTCCAGTAAGTGAGCTTTGGTGGCATGCTGGCAAGTCACAGCCCTGCCTCAGTTGATCAGGTCCCTTGGAGCCTCCCACACAACCTCCCAAGAAGCTCTTTATGTCTTAATCTACTAGAAGCATCTTATTCCCCTGCTAGTGGCGTCTGGCAGAGGGCTTTCTGGAACAGATTTAGTCTTTTAAATGATTTATCATTTTTCTGCATCTCCTATATTATATTGACTTAAAGATAATTTCAAATTCCTATTAAGAGCATAGCGGTCTGTGTTGGTTTGGTAGTGGAATGTTGTCCGTATCCTCCTGATTCTCCTTAAAGCACAACGGGCTTTTGACTGTGAAATCAGTCTGCCCCCCCCCACTCACAACACCGCATCAAGCGAAGGAACACAAGCTTTGTTGGTGTGCCTACATGGTTGTTGTAGACCATTTATCTAAAAGGGTGGAATTTCTCCATCAAGGTGTCTTTAAAACATAGTCAGTAGTCATTCAGCCATACAGCATGAGTGTGGCTGTTTCTAGTCTCTCTGCTAGATGATTTCAACCCACGGTCTGTGAGCCACATGTGGCTGAAGGCAGTTATGAATTCAGCTCAACACAAACTAGTAAACAACTTTAAATGCTACGAGATCTTTAAAATTTTGATTGCTTGGAACTTAGTGAACATCCAGTTGTGTTGTCAAAAGGCAATACAGGCCTGAGTCAGAGCAAACAAGTGTACATGCTCATGAGCGAGTGTGCACACACCACACACACACACATACACACACCTCTTTGGTCTATACTGTCACCAAAATAATACTGTCTTGATTATACTAGGCTTGTTGGGAATCTAGACATGGATACTAATTATCTTAATGACCAACATTAATTTGTTTACTGAGATAGGGTCTTGCTATATGCCTAGGCTGGCTTCAAGCCATGATGTTCTTGCCTCAGTCCTGAGTTGTAGAATCGGAATTATGTGAAACCAGATCCCAAACCAACCTTACTTTAAAAAGTTGTTTCGACAGTTCTGTGCTTTGCAAATCTGTATGAATTTAGTTATCAAATGGGAAGGGGGACCTGCTGGAATTCCAGTTGTGTTTGTATGTGTTCAAACATTGGAGCTTTGACATTTTTTCTTTTTGTCACTTCTTTTTGCTCAAGAAACTTTTATACAGCTGGATGCTGACTGTGTGATACAGGAACAGAAATCAAAGGCTTAATGAAAATAAACCATAAGAGGGACGATGGTGACACACAGCTTTAATCCCAGCACTTGGGAGTAGAGGCAAGCAGTCTCTGTGAGTTCGAGGCCAGCTTGGTTAACAGAGAGTTCCAGGACAGCCAAGGCTACATAGAGAAACCTTGTTACACACACACACACACAAATTTTTAAATCAATTCTTTGATATGCATACAATCTTACCATTTTGCTGAAAGGAAAACAGATTTGCACAGTAATGAGACAGCTGTGTTTGTCTCTCTTTACACAGGTATTAAATCTGGACTGAACATCTACATCCTGCAGGATGTAGGACGTCTTTAGCGTTTTTCAGAGTTGATCAATGTTTTGATTTTATAATCATCAATGCTGAGAATTTAGCTTTATTAAGATACGGGCACAAAATGGCAAAAGAATATTCTGGGTGTTTTCAGAAATTGCTGGAAATTCTGTTCTGACCTCAAGTCAAAATTCATTTAACAATCTTTCAGGAAATTCAAGTCCAGTTACTCAGCTTCTGAAATCAAATATCCTAACGCCATAGAAGGCAAAAGGAGATCAATCTGATACGCGCTGGGAGATGATGTCAAGATATGGAGAGTCTGCTTCTCACTTTCAAAGCCTTGTATTTTCATGAGGACAGAGAGCTCTGCACACTCTGTACAAACACGGTTCATGACATTAGTGACAGGTGGTCTCAGCTGTCAGAGACACAGTCTACAGTCTCCTGAGAGGAGAGTCTCGGTGAGGTACCGTGAATCAGGTTAGCTGGTGGGCATGCCTGGAGGGGTTGTTCCAGTTACGTTGATTGATGTGGGAAGAGCTGGTCCTTGACTTCCGGCACGATGGACTGGACCCCGGAGCTGTGAGCTCAGACTCAGGTTGTCAGCCTTCGTGACAAGCACCTCTGTGTGCCAAGCCATCTTGAAAGCCCCGTGCTTTCTTTTTGAGCATCTTTAATTTGTTAAATCAATGTTATGAAAGGCATTGTGTTTAAAGTAAGACTTAATAGAAACTAAAATAAACCTCTCCCGTTCAGTCTCTTCTCCAGCCATAAAACACACATTTTTCCGATACAGGAGTAAAGAATCTTTGCTTCTTTAGCAAATTACTCAAAGATGCTAACTGAAGTTAACATTCTGTTCTGTGTTAGCAGAAACACAGCTGGGGCTAGAGAGAGGGCTCAGCGGTTAAAGAACACTGGCTGCTCCTTCCAGAGGACCCCGGTTCAGTTCTCAGGACCCACATGGCCACTCACAGCTGTCCAGTTCCAGAGGACCTGCCGCTGACACCTTCACACCAATGCACATAAAATAAGAAACACAGCAGCGAGTTTTGATTTCTTTATACTAGTTTGAAATACTTATTATCTGTTGGACTCATTGTAGTATTTCAAAATCTTAACTGCCACTAGACGTGTGCTGATCTCAGGTTGATCTTTGAACTATTTGAAAGTTCATTTCTGAGGGCAGATGATGAAGACGAGGTCTGATAGGTTGAAGTCTGGCAATCTAGAAACATTCACCAGGAGTATCGAAAATGGAGCCACCTCTGAAGACTTCCTTGATTTTTCAAAAGACCTTTGAGTGTGTTACCAACCTTCTGGCGACTACACATTTTGAAAACTGGATCTATTTTGAAAGTTAAAAAAAAGAAGAGGAAGTGCTCTTAACTAACTCCAGCCCCTGCTCAGACATAGTGGCGCACACCTTTAATTCCAGCACTCAGAAGGCAGAGGCAGGCGGATCTCTGTGACTTTGAGGCCAGCCTGGGTCTATTTAGTAATTCCAGGACAGACAGAGTTGCATAACAGAGTCTCAAAAAGACTGAATAATAATAATAATTGTTGGGAGCAGTGAGACCCCACATCCTAAATTTCTTGTAATCCCCTGATCTGAGTGCCTACAGCTGCTCTGAGCACGAGACCTTCAGGAGTTCCTGATGGCAGGAGACTGGTTTCTGGAGGGTTTGGCTGGGGTGTGGCTATCTCTATATAATCTGCCCCTGAACACAATAAAGGGGGCAAATAATAACAGTAATAATAACAAATAATACATAAACCACAGCAGAGGTATCTGCGGCAGCAAGCCTCAAGTTCAGATACATGTCTATCCTGGGGTCACTGTACTGGTCACTAGAGACCATGTCACTCACTTACACCTCTGCTTCTGTCTCCTACCCTCTGCTCACTTGAGATACAGTCAGTTTCCAGCTACCCATCTGTCCCCTGCTTATTAGTGTCACGAATTGTTCAGATTAGCGAAGCAGTGTGAGATTGGTATGAAAAGGCAAGGACGTGAAAGAAAGAGTGAAAAGGAAACAGCAACCTTCATCAAAAGTTGAATTCAGCCAGGCAGTGGTGGCGCACGCCTTTAACCCCAGCACTAGGGAGGCAGAGTCTCTGTGAGTTCAAGGCCAGCCTGGTCTAAAATCTACAAGACCTAGATCTAGAACAGGCTTCAAAGCTATGGAGAAACCCTGTCAAAAAAGAAAATTGAAGAATTCATATACATCTTACCAAATTCTATCCACTCAGTATCTATCTATCAGTAGGGGAAATTTCTACTCTTCTGAGTGCTCTACTCAAATCTTATCAAGGATACAGAACACCAGGCTCACAAGATTCGTTTAAATAACCAGATTGCTCATTTAGGGACAGTCATCCAGAAGCTTCCACACTCTGGCACAGATTGTGGGGTACAGCAGCCTCTCTGCCTGGTGTGGGTCTCGGGCTCCGGGATTTGCTTGTTGCTCTGTAGGACATTTCGACAGTACCTGGGACTCCCTCCCCTGCTCCACATTCTCTCTCTCACAGCTGAAATGACCTAGAGGGAACCCAAACTGCCTCGTGTCTTAGTGCAGCTGTCCAGGGACACAGACCCACGAGGGCATATGTATCTATATATAGATTTGTTATAAGGGCTTGGTTCACATGACTGCACAGACCTGATAAGCTCCAAGACTGCCTCTGTGGGCCAGGCAGCCAGGGAAGCTGATTTTCAGTCCCCTCCCAAGTTCAAACGCCCGAGATCCAGAGCAGTTCCATTCTGAAGGCTGGCAGGCTCAAGTAACAACAGAACCTTTGCTACCTTTAGGAGATGGAGCTTAGAGGGAAGTTTCCGGAACGGTGATAACAAATATTGATTGTCAAGTTGACAGAATCTAGAATTACCTGGCAGACAAACTTCTATGTTTGTCTGAGAGGGAATTCCTAGATTGGGTTGGTTGGGGTAGGAAGATCCACCCTAAATGTGAGTGGCACCAGCCCATGGGCTGGGATCCTAGGGATGGACTGGGGCCCTAGGGATAAACTTGGGTCCTAAGTATGAACTGGGGTCCTAGGAATGGGCTGGGATCCTAGGGATGGACTGAGGTCCTAAGGAAGGACTGGGGTCCTAAGGATGGACTGGGGTCCTAAGGAAGGACTGGGGCCCTAGGGATGAACTGGGTCCTTGGGTATGTATAAAAAGGAGAAAGTGAGCAATGAACACCAGCATTCATCTCTGCATCCTGAAGGAGATAGCACTGAAGTCACTGTGCCTGAGACCTGGGGCACTGTTTGGATCCTTCTCTGCTCCCACCTTGCTCAGTCTGCCCTTGGGGACTTTGGGAAAGACTTTTGTACTCTCTGAAGCTAGTTTGCCCATCTCAGCAGATTTGGATTGTCCTGTGGCTACACACAAGGCACCCTGGGAGCTGTCTGTGCGATCTAAGAAGTGCTGTTTTGCCAAGGTCTCCAGAGAACAGTGAGCACACACGGGCTGCACGTCTCACTCTGAAGCTGTGTCACGTCTGCTTTACCGTTCAGTGGGTCCCCAGAAATCATGACAATGATGTATTTTTCTTGGTAGAATGACAAACCTACTCGTATTTGTCAGTAAGGTCAAACACTGCAAGGAGCCCACGTTTTGCGACCGAGGACCGAGCCGGGCTACACGTTTGTAGCAAGAAGGCAGAAAGTCATGGGCTTCCCTGAGAGGTGCCCAGAGGACTCTCAGCAGCTCGGAGCTCCACTTCCCAGGCCACCTCCAAACCACAGAATGTCCTCAAGACAGCCTTCCCTTATTGCATGACCCCAAAAGTCCCCAACATGCCATTTGGGTACAAGTTTCATTTATTCTGGATGTGCCAAGAGTTGAAAACACCACTTTGGCAAAGCGAGTTAACGCTGATGGTGCATTTGAACTTTGTGTGTATTTAGTCTGGTTTCTTTCGGAATACTGAAAAGCGTTTCTAGGCAGGATGCTCAAACCACGGTTCTCAAAGACCCTACAATGTCTTCAGTAAGATTGTCTGGGAAATCTCTTCTGGTTGTAGGTCTCCTTTCCATTGGGATGGGAACTCAACTATAGAGTCCGTCCGGAGAATTGCCCTGCTGTGTGAAAGAGAAGGAGGGGCATGGCTGGGAATTAGGGGACAAGGTCAGGGGATAGCCACCTATGGGCATCATGAAAAACTGTACACATCATATTCTAAAACTAAAACAGAGTGCCTATGTGGGCCAGTGCTCCCACTTCTAGGTGTGAATTCATAGAAATTGAAGTTGGAATTGGAAGAGACATCTGCACTCCAAGTTAGGGAGTGAAGCTCCCATCAGTTTATGAGTGGATAAAGAAAATGTGGTCTACTTATTTGCGATGGATTCCTACCCAGCCTTAAGAAAGATGGATTGTATCATCCATAACCATATACACTAAGTCAGAGGACTTTAAGATCCATGAAATGTGCAGACATTGATGGCAAATGTCACATGGTCTCCAGTGTGGACTCTAATAAGTGTGTACTGCTACAGAAGCCAACAATGGTATCTAGGGGTTCAGGGTCAAATGGGGAAGAATTGGGGTACTGCTCAGCCAAAGTACAGTGCTATAGATAGGTAAGAGGAACAGATTTTGATGTCTACAAAACAACAAATGTACCTTGCACTTCAAAAGAACTGAGGAAAGATTTTAAGTGTCTCCCCGTAAAAATGCCGGGCAAGTGAGAGGTGGCTATGTCACTCGGCTTGATTTAATCCCCACACATTAAATATATATGACAACACATCACAACTTAAACCCCACGTGTGTGTGCTAGTTAGTTTTAACTGGCAACATGTCAACCTAGAATCACATGGGAATCATAGGGATTATCTAGACCAGACAGTGGGCTTCTCTGTGGGATTGCCTTGATTGTTGAGTGTTATAGGAAGACCCTGTCAGGGGCCTCATACTCCTGCCTCTCCCTCCCACCCCAGCCCCGCCCCCGTGCCTTCCTTCCTCACTATGATGGACGGTCCCCTCAAACTGTGAGTCAAAATGAACCCTTTTGTTGTTGGTTGTTTTTTATTTTTACTCTTTGGCTCTTTGCTCTTTATTCTTTTGGGGGGCCTGCTACCCAACTCCAAATAAATACAGAGGCTTTTTCTTTCTTATGAATGCCCAGCCTTAGTACGGCTTGTTTTTAGCTGGTTTTTCTCAAATTATCCCATCTATCTTTTGCCTCTGAGCGTTTATCTTTCTCTATTCTATATACCTTTCTTTACTTCTTACTCATTGGCCAGCTGTATAAGCTGGGTGGCTTGGCCCTTGCATCCTCCTCCCCTCCTTTTCTCGTTCCTTGATCTTTGGTCTTAGATTTCTCCTCCTATTTATTCTGTCTGCCTGCCAGCCCCACTTATCTTTTCTCCTGCCGTGTTATTGGCTGTTCAGCTCTTTATTATAACAATCAGGTGTTTTAGACAGGCAAAGTAACACAGCTTCACAGAGTTAAACAAATGCAGCATGAAAGAATGCAACACATTTTTGCATCATTAAACAAATGTTCCAAGGCATAGACAAATGTAACACATGTTTAACTAATATTCTACAACACCCCCCCCTTTTTTTTAAGTTCTGACAGATGTTTTGTAACAAGTAACTTTCCCCTTTCCTCTCTCTTCTCCCTCCTTTCTCCACCCACCTTTTCCAATTTCTCCTGCCTAGGGAAGAGATTGATCCCTCCACACACTAAACCCTCCTGCTGTTGTGACAGTCTGAGAGACCTGACAGACTATAGCTGGCTGATCACCACAGCCAGGCTAGGCTCTCATAGCACCAACACAGCCAATAGGGAGAGTGGTTCAGGTTGTGCGTGAGATGTCCATATCCCAGCTGGACCGTGTATAGGTGCTGAAGACAAACAGATACATGTATTCAGGATCCTTCTAGGGTCTACTTCATAACAAAATGACATAAAAGGACCGGGCCTGGGTGCATGTCTCATGTTTAATTCTGTTGTTCCCTGTTCACCCCTAGAACAGCACAGCTTGAAATCACTTCTCTGTACCTGAGTGTTCGCATTCACTGATGCAACGGGTCCCAGATGTAAAGCAGTCTAAGAAAATTTGCATCTGTACTGAACATGTAGACATCTCCTCGCCATTGTTTCCTAAACACTGGGGTAAAATAACTATGGGCGTAGGGTTTAGATGGAATGAGATATTACAAATGCTGGTTGCAGATGGTTTCAGGGATGTGGGAGGATTTGTGTCAGTTCTGTGCAAAGAGCAGGTCACACTAAACAATGCAGATTTGGTCACCCAAAAGAGAGTCCTGGAATCAAACTCGTGCAGATATTGTTAGAGAGTATACTTATCCTATCTATCTATCTATCTATCTATCTATCTATCTATCTATCTATCTATCTATCTATCTATCTCTAATGATTAAAAAATGAAAAATGTCTGGGAAAATTGCTCAGTATTGCTCAGTGGTTAGTGAGAGGACCTCAGTTTGAATCCTCAAAACTCAAACCAAAGTTGGACAAGTGGTGTGAACGTATGAAATCCCAGTGAGCCTCCAGGGGACGGTGAGGAGGGTGAGAGGATTCCTGGAGGCTTCGGGGCAGTCAGCCTGAAGTGTACAGTTCAAAACTACAAGGGGAACCATGTCTCAAACAAGGAGGAAGGTGAGGGCCACTGCCTGAAGTTGCTCCTGATCTTCACAGGTGCGCTTGGGCACACAGGTG
>NW_004949202.1:752820-760058 GCF_000317375.1 Microtus ochrogaster
TGTGTGTGTGTGTGTGTGTGTGAGAGAGAGAGAGAGAGAGAGAGAGAGAGAGAGAGAGAGAGACTATGTGTCCCCATCTCTGTTCCTGTCTCTTTCCTGTTCTATGTCTATCTCTATTTCTCCCCTCCTCTCCCATCTCTCTCTTCACTTTCCTCTTTCTCTCTCTCCCCCCTCCCAGCTGTAAGCAGCTTAGCGAAGAGAAGACGTGTTGGGGGCTGAGGTAGCCCGTGTGGGTGGGGGATGACACAGAGGCTATGGAGCAGAACCGGCTTTGAAAGACCACATTCCAGGCCTGAGAACGTCACTTCGCATTAGCTCAAGGTTGGCAAGCAGAAATTAGGACTGACGTCTGAAAGGGTGATGGATGTGAGACAGAGAAGAAAACTTGTAGAGGTGGTTCCCATACCCCTGACATCTTTGCTCTACCCAGACATGTGGACAGAGGACCTGAATGAAAGCAGGCTCACATGAGGAATGGCTGTCAGCCGGAGGGAGCTGACAGGACTGAGAGTAATTCAGCTCCCCCACCCCCATCGGAGCAGGATTTATGCCCAGTTCATAGCCCTTGGAGGAATTTCCCTGGCCTTTCTACTTCGTTGTGAAATTTTCTGGCTCCAGGCTCTCTAAGCAGATGCAAATGCCAGCAGGGAGGAGGTCTGCTCCAAAGAGAGTAGCTCTTTGTCTTTCTCTGCAGATCCCCAACAAAACAAATTCCCATTTTCAAAAGCATGACTGCCTCTGGATCAAAGTCAGAGGCTGGGAGCAGCTAGGGCCTGCAGTGGAGGGCTTCTGCCTTCAAATGCAGCCTGGTGGGAGGCAGGGCCCAGGGTAGAACAAGGCAGAAGTGGAACCCCAAGCTTGTATTCCAAGAGAACAAGGCATGTTTGGGAGCCCCGCCTCTGGATTAGAGGCAGGGTTTGCAGCCATTGCTTCCCTGCTAGGGTTTTGGTTTCTCAGAAGGTTTGAGGGGGAACTGCAGGAGTGTTGCTTACTCTGCAAGAGAAGAGTTTTGATTTTTCAGGAGCCATGACTTTATTTATTTCTTTATATATTTTTTTCATTTAACTGGTCTTGAGTTAGTGCACAGGCAAGCCGCCCTAGAGGTGGTTAGGCTCAGTCAGGATCTTCATGAGGTAGTCTGTCGGGTCTTGGCCAAGCAGGTTCAGAGGTAGGATGGCATGGGGGAGAGTGTAGGACTCATAGATAGGCACAGTGTGAATGACCCTGTCTGCAGAGTCCATGGCTATGTCACTGATATGTGGAGGCCCGAAAATGTGAGCCTATTTCCAACAGTCAGAGAGTAGGAACCTCTCTCCATCCCTTCAAGGTTAATACGCTTCTAAGGTCCTACCTAGATTTAAGTCAAAGGGTTCTGCTCTCAAGGTTATTGTCCACAGGTGTGGCTAATAGCCAGACCTTGTATTTCAGGAACAGAGAAGTAGATGTGTTTCTACCTCAAACAAAAGTCTAAGGATCCAACTAGGGGTCCAGTCCCTTTAAGGAGATAACATTGGATTAGGATGTTTTGGTCTAGGGTGTGAGTGTAATTTCTTTTGTTCTAGCAACAGAATATTTAACTTTGGATGTAGCCCGTGACTTTCAATTGGTATGTTCATTTCCTTGTATCATGTTAAAGTAGTTTTTTGTCTTACTCCTACCTTTTGGAGTCAGGGGGTATTTTAAGCAATTGGAAATTAAACACAGGTGATTTCAATATTCACTGGAACTCCCTCCCGGTACTATTCCATACGTTTTTCCATTTTACTATTTTCACAGCTTCTCATTCTTTACTATACTTCTACCCTATCCTGGCAAGAAGTATTTTTGTCAAGGCTGGCCTCCGACACTGGTACGACCAGAGGCATGTAGGATATCATGACTTGGGTGGTTCCACATCTGACAGGGGCTAATAGCCAACATCTATAAAGAACTTGCCACTGCTTCTTTAAACATGTTAATGGCTGTTTTGTTGCCCCTGTACAGTTTTAGTATTGGGGCAAGATATTTATAAAATGCACTAGCCAGTGTTCCCTTCATATCTGTTTTCTGAAAAAAATTGTATATAATTGATACTATTTCTTCTTCGAAACTCTAGTAGAATTATCCAGAAAACCATCTACAGCAGGAAGTTTGCTTTCTGTAAGTCATTAAATTACTGTTTTTATATTGTGTGGTTAGTGGGGGCTTGGATTTTTTTTTTCTAACATTGTCACACATGTAGACCTGCCCACATCCTCCCTGCATCAGTCTTATGAGAAATTTGTCAAACCAAGGTGGAGAGATGACCCAGCAGTTGAGAGCACTTGCTGTTATTGCAGAGGAACCAGCTTCAGTTCCCAGCACCCAGGTCTGGTTGCTCACAACTGCTCCAGCTCCCGGGAATCCAGCGCCCTCTTTCGGTCTCCACAGGTACCTGCACTCATGTGCACATTACCCCACATACACACATAAAATAAGTAAAAAAAAAAAATGTCAGTTGACCTAGAAAGAGGTATTAGTCTTTGGCTTTATTCCTGGTCCCTATTATTCCATCTCTCCAGTCTTTTTCAGTTGCTACCTGCTTTCTTCTGCTTGGTCTGAGTTCATTTGGTGTCTTTTTCTGTGTGCATGAGGCATGAGGTGGTTCCTCTTTCTGAACGGCAGCCTTTAGCCCTGTGGATTTGTGACGACATGCCTGCTCAGTTGCGTCACCTGATTCCTATCTGCCGTACCCATCAGACTTCCACTTTGATCAAGTCTGGCATTAGATACAAGCGAGTGAAGATTTTCTTGTTATCTCTGCATTGCTGGGGTTTTTTTGGTTTATTTCCACTGTGGGCAGATAGCCCACTCTGTAGGAAGTTACTGTCTTAAAGCTTATCAGCGTCTATTTTGCTGCTTGGGATAGGGTCTACCTTAGAGGACATTCCACGGGTGTTTGAGGGGGAAGCGAGTTCTCTGTGGTTGGGAGGGAAGTTTTGTGACATCATTCAGATCCTGTGGATAGAGGTGAGGTCTGGTGTTTGTCCAACTGTTGATGACTTTCTAGTCAGCTTTTATATTCAGTTGTTAAAAGCACTGAAGTCTCTGCTAACCGCACAGCGTTTCTCTTTTACCTGTGAGTTTTTTTTCTGAGTCTTCTCGCTCTCTAGTGGGATTTTTCTTTGCCTATTTCACCATTGTCTCATTTTATGCTTACATATTTAGGCTTGGTGTCTTCTTGGTGCCTGATACCTTGGTTATGTGCGGTCTGTGACCCTGGTGACTTTCCAAGCTCAAGTCTCCTTTCCAGTGTGGCAGTGTCTGGATTCCCACCTCACAGATGCTAAGGGGTTTACACTAAGTCAAATATGAAGTCAAAGATAGTGTTGGCATTTAAATCAAAGTAAGGCAGTCTCTAAGTCAAAACCCAGTGCTCTTCAGTAGTGAAAATTAAAGCATTCTTCTTCCAGTTGGGCAAAAGGGTGGCAAATTTGCCTAGCTAAAAAAGACACTTGCCACTAAGACTAACAATCTGAGTCCAATGCCCAGGACACACGTGGTGGAAGGAGAGAACTCATTTCCCGAGCTGACCTCTGGCCTCCACACACATGCCTTGCTGTGTCCATACCTGTATCCCCCCACACATATGTGAAACAAACAAAAATGCAATAAAGACAACTTTCACCCGGGTTGGTGGCACACACCTTTAATCCCAGTACCCAGGTGGCAGAGGCAGGCATATCTCTGTGTGTTTGAGGCCAGCCTATTCTACAGAGAGAAATCCAAGACAGACAAGGCTGGTACAGAGAAACCCTGGTTTTTTGTTTGGTTGGGTTTTTTTTTTTTTTTTTTTTGGTGGGGGGTTGGGGCTGAGGGAGAAGAAGAAAAGAAACAAAAAAGGAAAAGTCTAAAGTCAGGCAAGAGAAATGCATGCCCACAGCACTCTTGCTGGGTGTTGTTCTGAATGCTAAGCAATAGCGATCAGATATGAGACGGGATCACACTGGCACGAGAGGGAGAGATAAACAAATGTTGCCAGGTGACACGATGCTCTGCCAAGAGGCCCATGATGGTACCCTACCCCTAAACGTTCATAGAGTACTAATGGTGGTGTTGGTAATAAAACGCCTGGTCTACAGAGCTAGTTCCAGGACAGGCTCCAAAGCCACAGAGAAACCCTGTCTCGAAAAACCAAAAAAAAAAAAAAAAAAAAACACACACACACACACACACACACACGGTGGGATGTCAAAAGGAATTAGGGTAAGCAGAAAGCGTGAACCCTTTGTGCTGGAAAAGACCGAAACCCAATTGTGAAATTAGTGATAAATATGTCAGAAACTCGGGGGCTCATGGCACAAGCCTGAGGACCGGAGTCCAGTCCCCTATAACCCGTGTAAAAACGCCAGGCATAGAGACACAAGCTTATAATCCAAGTGCTGGGAGGTAGAGACAGGCAAGTCTCCCGTGCTTGAGCTCCACCTTCACTGGGAAACCGTCAAAAAATAAGGCCGAAACTGCTGAGGGAGACACCCAGCATCAACCTGTGGGTTTTGCATGCATGCGTGTGCACCCCCACCCCCCCAAACCAATCTGACTTATCTGCAAGTCTGAAGTTAACCAATGGAAAATAAATGTCTAAGTGTCACGAGGAGCAGGCTGGTTGTTATAATTAAAAAAGCGGCGTGGGCGAGAAAGATGCCCTGCGACAGAGTTCACGTGGAGGGGTTGTTATTAGGGGAAAGGAAATGGGGAAAGTGGGGAGGGAAGGGGAGGGGAGATATGGCCTCTGAGGACAGGAGCGGCAGAAGAGGAGGAGGAGAGAGACAGACAGAGAAGGAGAGAAGAGAGAGAGCTGGCAGATGGGCAAGGTCCACCTTTTAAAAACTGGAGTGCTCTTGGTGGCTCCAGCCTAGGATGCATCCTGTCAGGACCCCAAGGGCAGGCCAGTACAGATGCCTGAATGCTAACACCGTTATAGAGTGTGCCTAGGCTAGCTCTGTTCCTGCATAGTGCCAGCCAGGGTCCACCCACCACATAAAAATCATAAGATGTAAAAACTGGCAGTTTCAAAACAGAGGATGCTTGTGAGAAGAGGGGCAGTTTGTTATTGGGGAGGGGGGAGTCACAAAACGCCTGTTACCTGTTATTTCAAAGTAAGTTTTATATAAACGATGCATATAAAAATTAAGCCAAATGAGTACTACCAACCCAACTGGTAAAATTTATAGGGCCTACAAATTATGGAAGTCCTTTTGGATAAATTCCAGATGTCGATGGGAGAATATCTGACGCATTTGACTTCTCAGAAAATTCCACATAGTTAAAAAAAAAAAAAAAAAAAGACGGGCAAATGCCTGCATACTGGTAAAGCCAACAATGAGGGAATTCATTAATACAAAAGACGTCACACAAGTCAACAAGTAAAAGATGAATGACCAAGACTAAACATGGACTTCACGGGACTAGAGTACGTCACAGAAAAAGCAATAGTAAGGAAGTATGAAAATAAGGACTCAATGTCACTAATTAAAATGAAAATCTAAACAACGACGTGATCCTCCGTACTTATCAGAGAAGTTTGTAGGTGAGAGTGTGGAGAACTTTTCCATGGGACTACAGCTGGTAAGCCATTGGCTATACAACTCATATTTTTCTGGAATTTATCCTGCAAAAAGACAGTATTCTGACGACTGTGCCGTACATTACACATGGTTATGGTAAACATGTTTGTTTTAAGATCTATTTTAGATCTACATTATTTTCTGCACAAGGGAATCTTTTTTGGCAGAATTCCGAATGGATTCCAGTTGTCCGAACTCCTCTGAAGGGAGACGCTGCGCCTTTGAAAGGAATTCATTCTCCGCTGGTCCGTAGCTCCGCGGGAGATGCTGGTGCCTCAGGGGCAAACGGAGAAAACCCGCCAGCCCTTCCTGGCCAGGCACAGGCTCTTATTTCTGGGAAAAGAAACTGCATCTCACAACTGCTTCCTCGGGGGAGGGTGGGCAGGACAGATGCTTGTGCAGAAATGTGACGTCACTGCTTCGCAGCAGCCGCGGTGGGTCCCAGGGCTCTGCTGTACGCTCGCTCCCTCAGAGACAGCAAAAATCCTTCTCAGACACTGGAGCCAGATACACTCCAGTAGGGACTGGCTTTCCGTGGGAAATCTCCATGTTTTTTTGGAGCGAGATCCTCAGGCTCATTCCTTCCAAAGTTCGCTAGCAAAGTCATATGAAGAGATCTGAGAGAAGGGGAGAGGCGCAGACTCCCAGACTGAGTAGGAAGATGAGATACACCTCCGCCTCTTTAGGAGAATGAAAATAAAATTGTTTTTCGGCTGTCACTGGGAAATGCAGGACCCGTGGCCTTCGGAAGAGATTCGAATGAGTCTCTGCTGGGTTTTCTGGGAGGCGCTATGGCAAACATGAAACAAAGACACAATCACACCAGGTGGCTGTGTCTGTCACAGTGAAGTCTGGCATCTAAAATACTTCATGATCTTGTTTTCTCCAAGAGAAATCCCTGGCTGTGGTTAGTCTTGGTTGTTATCCCAGGTAACCCTTCCAACAAGGCTGGGCGACAACGGGGCCTTCTCATGATTACGCCTCTTGGAGAGTGAATGGGAGGGGTGTACACGTGGGTAAACAGAGGCTGGAAGAAGACCGGTTTCCTACTCTCTCAACTCTCTGCCTTCTTCCCTTGAGACAGGTCTTTTCACTGCTTGGAAGGGGGTCGGCAGCTATCAAGCCCCAGCCATCTTCCGGTTTCCTCTTCCCCCAACAGCACTGGGGTTGCAGGCACACGTGTGGCTATACTCAACGTTTTCAAATGACTTCTGGGAATTTGAACTCAGGTCCTCAGACTTTGAAAGCAAATGTTGTTACTGAGCCATCTCCCTGGCCCTCTTTGATTACTTCTGCAGAGGAATTCAGTGTTGAGTGGAATATCACCTTTTCTTTCTATGGACGAGGGATTATTTTCTCATATTGATCATGCAGCCATGTTACAGGCACATGCAGCCATGCCCAGCTTATTACATGGATTCTGTGGATTCCAGCTCAGTCCTCATGTTTCCCTGAGGCAGCCGAGACATCTCCTCAAACTTCCCTCCCAACTTCTTTCATGTTCTTTGAGTAGTTACCATTCTCTCTCTAAGCCGTGGGCTTGTGTTGGTTCTGGTCCATCTAAATCCTAATCTTATTTAACTTGTGATGCTGAGAAGACCTGAACTCCCTTCCCTTCCCTTCCCTTCCCTTCCCTTCCCTTCCCTTCCCTTC
>NW_004949202.1:760158-769017 GCF_000317375.1 Microtus ochrogaster
TCCCTTCCCTTCTCTTCCTTCTCTCTGACTTGAAGTATGATCACAGCACCTCCTTATACAGCTAGAACTTATCACTGTCTCACCTCTTTGGAGAAGTCTGGGTCTTGGGTTGGTTTTCCATCTTTTTAACCTAACAGTGTCATCAGAAACCTCATCCTACCTCTAGAGTTCATTGTGCCTGATCCTTGCTGGAATCCTTCCTTGCCTTCTCCAGGCTGGTCTTGGCTGGCTGTTTCAATCTGGAAGTTCCCCACCCTGCTCTCCTTGGAGAGTTTGCCTTGGCTCTCTATTTTAGATGATTACAACCTTAAGGAACTCCCATAGAGAGGTTGAGTCCTACGTGCCTGAAATATCTTGATTCACTGTCATGCTTGCTTAGTATCAGTGGTGAATTCTGGAATGACTAAGCTCCTGATTGCTCTCCCTTGGGGTCTTAGACCTGTTGCTCCATTGTCCTCCTCATCCAGGCTACTGACATTCGTATTTTGTTTTTAACTTATTAGGAGCAGAAATTGAAGGATGTGGAGATGACTCAGTGGATAGAGCACTTGTCACAGAAGAATAAGGACTGAAATTTGGGTCCCCAGAATTTACATACATAAAGCCAGCATAGTAGTACACATCTGTAATCCCAGAGCTCTCCCTGTGAGATGGGAGACTGGTCATAAGCAGCTTAGAACAATAAGAAGCACTGTCTCGGACAAAATGGAAGGCAATGACCAGCATCAGAACTTGTCCTCTGACCTCCATTCACACACTTGAACATGCATGCACATGAACACACACATACACGCATGTAAGCATGTATGCACACACACAATTAAAAGAAAAAATAACAGAAACTTGTTAACCTAGCTTCTGGTGTATACCTTGTTCCTTCATCACACAGGGAAGCCCTAAGGACAAAGAACTGACCCACTCACGTTCCCACAAGCCCTTTATGTCAAAAATTTTAATCGACACATAAAAATCATATACCTTTATGAGGTACAGTACAGCATTTTGATCTATGTGGGGAACTTGCCTTTTCATAAGTGTGTGTGTGTGTATGTGTGTGTGTGTGTACAGAACATCTGAAATCTTCTTTTCCAGATACTTCTAAGAATATAATATTCTTGTAGCTGGAGTGCCCCTAAGGTGTAGTTGGACACTAGAACTTCTGTTGCTACTTTCTGTGACCTTGAACCAAGAACCAGCTTCCCTGGTCCCCCTCCCAACCCCATCTCTTCCCATCATCTCTCCTGGTAAGCACTGTTCTCTGCTTCACTGAGGTCAACATTTTTAGATTCCACATGAGTGAAATCATGGATTTTTTTCATCTTTTTCTGCACTGAGCTTATTTCAATGGCTATGATGTTTTCCAGATCCACCCACGTTGCTGTGGATCACAAGTTCTCACCCTTTGCCTTTCACCTCTCCTTCTTGGTTGTTAAAATGCACTGTAGTCTTTTATTTTTGAATTTAAAAAAAAAAATTCATTCCACCTCTTTTTCAGAGTTTTGCAGAACCATAGAACATGGAAGCCAGGATATCAGCCATTGGCTGATATGACCAGAGCTATCCTCTCTGCCCATCCAATCACTTTTAAGGAGCCCTACCTTCTGTCTCAGCCTCCAAACCCCTCCAGTGTGTTGAGTTGCTCCTACTTGGCATCTGGGGCCCCATGAGAGCATCACCTGCTCCCAGGTTCCCAGGTTAGACCAATCACCCAGTTCTCAATCTGATGGTGGCTCCATTCATGGACCATATGTCAGTATGCAGCACTGTCTCACAGTATACATGTGTGGTTGGGTGTGCTACGGCCCGTTCCTACCTGGGATAAGTCCTGAGGGGAGGATGTGTGCTCATTGTCTACGTCTTATGTTGCTGGTGTCCAGGGAAGAAAGTGGATGATACTGGATAAACGAGCACTGAGATATCTGAGGAGATGGTTAGTGGGTGAAGTGCTTTCCCTGCAGAGCTGGATTCCCAGCACCCATGTGAAAAGCAGGTGCAGTGGCACACACTGAAATCACGGAACCTATTCTCTTAGTGATAATAAGTCATGGAAAATGGAAAATACACAGAGTCTGGATTATGTATATTATTGTGCTTTCTTTGAATTTTTTGACTGTGAAGGACCTAAGTACAGAGAGACATTTCATTGTATAGGCTGCAAAGTTAAACCAACATATATATTTTAAAGGTATCTTGAATTCAAAATATGGATCTAAGGATATGTTCTTTTGTTTCCACAGAGGATGAAAACCTGTGGGATCCTTGCAGACAAATGTCTTGATGGACCAAGACCCCCTGAAATGTCGCCTTGAAGACCCCTCAAAAATTACTTCTCCCAATAACCAACAGGAAACAGTTTGGAGAGAACTATGCCCACATTCCCTAAATGATTGCTTACATTTAAAGGAGGATATGCTATAGAAATTGGCATTGGTATGGATCTTACTTTATTGATACAAATTTAAGGTCAATTTTGACATATGTATATTTTTATCTTTGTTAAGGTATTGTGTTTGTGCAGCTCATTTAAAAATATATAATTAAGAAATATAGGTATATAGAGAGTCATCGATAAGAGTCAAGCTTGTAGTTGTGATAGTTTCTGTGTAATTATTTCAGAAGTCTGGGCAGCCAGGAAACAAACAAGCAGCCTCCCACAACATCTTAGCTCATGCTTGGGGTACTCTAAAACCTAGGATTCCCTGCCCCAAGCATGTTATGCATGCCAAGTGTTTCTTTTTATTTCTTCTGTAGGGCTGACTACTTGTCCAGTGAGCACCTGAGGCCCAAAACGTGGCTCAACATGGGAGTGTAGATGGGGATTGAATATAGAAGCTCAGAGGTCCAGGGGCATGTCTGAATATCCTGACTATCTGGATGCAAAGGGACCTCCTTGGTTTGGGTGCTGGGCTGGGACCAAGGCTTTAAGCCATTCATACTTATACTTTGAGGACCATCCTTTGCGGCATGTGAGGGGTGATTTGAGTGGTTCTGGCTCAGGAAGTCATGAGCCACAGGAGGACACTCAGATTTTATCTGGCCTCACAGGGACAGAAATGTCTAACGAGGAAGTGACGTGGTCAGATATGACATCTGTGACATTTTGTCGTGGGTGATAAATTAGAGTTGGCATCACGTGCACAGAGAATGGTTACTAGTGGTTCAAATGGCTCTGAATGGAGGGCAGGGACTTCCAGAGGGCCAGAGTTCTTATTCAGCCTCCATCTACTGCTGAGTGAGCCTGGGCAAGTCTCTTATCGCTACACCTCCATTCCCAGTACTATGCACCCCACAAAGCACATTGTGCAGAATAACAGGGAAACACAAGCTTGCCATTCTAAAAGAAAAAGCTTTACTCTAGTGAAAATCCTCCAAGTGACCAGAGGAGCACAATTGTGCTTTCTCCCACAGAAGAGGAAGTGATCCATGCAGGAAAGAAAAGACTCCTCAGAACTTCACCCTGACCAAGCAGGAATATGCATTTGTGGCCCTCTGGTGCCGAGAGCTCCATCCCGGACACGTGTGCCTCCTAGCTTGTGTGTGGAAGAGTGAGAGCTGAGTCTGTTTGTTGCCCAGGAGCTGTAGCACCCCACTCCCCAGACTCCCATTTAATGTCTTTTGCAGGTCAGTTGCTTTCTGAGAATCTGATAGCATCTGGGGAAGGCTTCAGGACTTCCTCAAAGTATGATGGGAATAAATGTCTTTGGATTTCCCCGAAGAATTGAGGGGATTATTTTTCTCTCGTGAACAGAACAGGCAAGCAGGAGGGGGTGGGGGGAAGGAAGGGGGGGTGAGAATAAAGACGAAAGGAAGGGGGGAAGGGGAAAACAGCAAAGCAAGAAAGAAGGGGGGAGCAGAGAGAGGAAGGGAGGAGAGAAGAAGAAAAAAGGAAAAGGAAGGAGAAAAGGCCACCTGTCCGTGCCACACCACCCTGAACACACGTGATCTCATCTGGTCTTGGAAGCTTCCTGGGTGGGAGAGCTTGCCATCTACATTGTACTTAGAGAAGGAGGGAGACCGGGGATTGTCTACCCTGTGCTTCAGAGCAGCAAGAAGGGTATCCTGCAGGCCCTTGGTAAGAGAAGTGCAATCAGCATTTCCAAATCAGAAAGATCAGTGGCTAGGATAGTGCCCGGGAGATGCTCTGCCAGTGATATGTTTGCTGTGCAAGTTCAGGGACCTGAGCTTACATCCCTAGCACCAACATGCCAGGCCTGATGTTGTCCTGTAACCTCAGGGCTGTGGAGACAGAAACAAGGGAATCCTGGGGCTCACAAGCCAGCCATCCTAGCTCACTCAACAAGCTCCAGGCCAGCAAAGATCTTGTCTCAAAACACTGCCCTGAAACACACCTCCAGTGTTGGTCTCCCGACTCCATACTCATACACAGGTACGTGAACACGGTACGCACACACACACGCACATGCACATGCACACGCACACGCACACGCACACACACACACACAAGGGGGGATGTCTAATGAGTATGTGTTCTAGCTTATAAGCTTATTTTTTCGTTCTTTAAACATTTTAATTGTATTCATGCATTCAAAAAATTTTTAATATATTCATTCCTATGTCTGTATGGGGATGTATAGACATGAGTGTAGCTGCCAGGGGAGTCCAGAAGAACTCATGGGATCTCTTGGAGTTGGTCTTACAGAAGGCTGTGAGCCACCTGTGTGGATGCTGGAAACTGAACTCGGGTCCTCTGCAAGAGCAGCAAGCACTTTTAATCCCTGAGTCACTTCTCAAATCCCATCCTTTTTCTTTTCTTTCTTTTTAGTTCATCTCATCTCACACCTGTAACCAATTTACCTCCTCGAAGCATCCATTTCTTTTTCTGAGCAGTCGGGAAGCCCAAGATTGCCAGCGCGTGTGTGTGTGTGTGTGTGTGTGTGTGTGTGTGTGTGTGAATTAAACGAATCACAAAGAGCAAGTTCCAAGGTCAAACATACAGCATGCAGTCAGCACATGTTTTTATTTCCTTGTGTAGATTCTCTAGTTGAGTTACTGGGCTTACAAGATGAGCACATCCCTTGTGTATGCTCACATCCACCGCTCTCCTCAGAGCACACACCAGCGGCTGAGCATCAAGTGGGAGGCCAGTATGAGCAGGTTCCACACAGAACACTGGGGACAAAGGGTGACAACAGGAAGAGTAGGTCATAAATAGCATGGTTGTAGACACGTGTAAATAGAAATTCTTCCTTCTGGGAAATACTCAGTAGACCCTGCCCCTCCCTGAGACTCTGGAGAATCAGTGGTGAGAGGCAGGGACATTTTCTTCAGTATTATAACCACTGGTAAGTTGTCTGTGCCTCTGTAAATAAACCCGTACCCATGCTCCTGTAAGCAGTTCTGGCTAAGCTCATTGGGTCCCACACGGGGCTGCGTGTGACCCACTGTCCAAAAGGATATGAACATGGAAGTACTTGGGAAAGGAGGGGATCAGTTAGAGTGAGGATTTCAAGAGAGCATAATAGGGGTGACTATGATCAAAATATATTATATGCACAAATAAAATATATTATATGCGCATATAAAATGACATCATGAAACCCATTATTATGTGTGATTAATGTATACTAATAAAAAGCATTTTAAAAGCAATTTCTCATCCTAGAACTCATTACAGAATACCCATCCAAAAGGCTGGGAGCTGAGCTGGGGCCAGCTTCTGTGGCCCTCTCAGACGGGTACTTACACAGGACAGATTCCATGCATCAGGTCCAGTCTTGAATCCCAGGGAGACTGCCATGTGTGAAAACTCCCACACACCCCGCAGTCTGGCAGCACACACACGCAAGACTCATTAGTTCCCGATAAGAATGTTGAAAGGCAGCGATCACCAACCCCCACTTCATTCAGAAAGAGCCAAGGCCAGAAACATTCATGTCTCAGAGATGCTGGCTGGAGAGCTCGGAGATCTGGGTCTGAACTTCACCCACATGACTCACCACAGGCTCTGCATGCCTGCAAACCATGCTCTGAGCTCTGATTTCCTGGTGTGTGAAACAGAGACACAAATGTGTAAGAACGCCCTGAGAGATGGCTTAGTTGGAAAAGCTCTTGCATGCAAGCATGAGGACATGAGTTCAGATCCTCAGCACCTCCGTAAGAAACTGGACATGGGATGGGAAGATAGCTAAGCGGGTAAACAATTGCTATGCATGAGGACATGCACCCCCATATACGTGTGTACATTGGCACACAAAACGGACAAGCCACAATGAGTTGCTGACCTGGCTGTCTGGGCTCCAGGCTTGTGAGGCTTACAGCCTCAGTGAGAAACAAGGAAGTCAAGGCATGAATGAAGGCCACGTGGCTCCTAAGTAGCCTCGATGTGGAGTGTGTCTGTGCGCCCCTGATGTTGAGGCTCATCCATCAGCTGTTGCCTGGATGCTGCGGCTCATTCACAGGCCAGAAGTTTCAATGTAAGCCAACAACACCCAGACTGGCTTTATCTCGGCTGGCATCAGAATGTGCGCAGACGCTAGGATCCACCCCTTTTAGTAGGGACCAAGGCTACAGCAGACCATCTTGTGTGGGCAATCTCTGTCTCAGATATAACAGAGCTTGTGACTATGTAGACAACCAGGCACCATCTGGGCCTGTGTGGACCAGGATCACTATTTTAAAAGCCAAAACATCTAATGGGTAGAGGTGGAAAAGGCTTTGCTGAGCATTTTTGAAATACCCAGTAATTCAGTATCTCCATCTTAGTGCTTTTTTCCACTTAGCATCCCCATTTTGATGGTTTTTTTTTTCCCTTTTAAATTAAGCCCACCTGGGCTGAAGGGTTTTATATCCACATCAAGGTCATGTTTGCTCCATGCGGTCCCTGGGTAGTTCTGACCCAGACAATCCCTCGGCCTGCCAGGACTCCCCTTGAGCCGCTGCTAATGCACCCATTTTTGAAGAGGGGAGACTTGTGGTGTTGGGGGGAGGGGACTCACACCTGTTTTCTGTGCTGTTCAATCCACTCACCTGTGGGATAGTGACTCCCACAAGGCTCCTGCCTGCACACAGCTCCCAGCTCTTTTCTCAGTCACTGAGGATAATCTCGCTCAATCCCCTGTTACCTTCTGTTCCCTACAGGGGATCTAGTCCTCTTCATTGTCATTTCAGCTTGTGTGTTGCTTCTCATAGTTCTTTGTTTTTGCTTGTTTTAGAGAGAGAGAAAATATAAAGTTGGCTGAGTAGGGAGGATTTGGGAGGAATTAGGGAAGGGGAAACATGATCAAAATATATTGTATGAAATTTTATTCAGTAGAAAAAAGTTTTTAAAAAGTAGAGATGAATTTACTTTTCACCCTCTGCTCTCCCCAAAAAAGATAAGTAAGTAAATAAATGTACATCACCATGCCTGGCTTTTGGGCTTGAACTCAGATCTGTGTGCTTGCAAGGCAAACAGTTTGCTAATAGCTATCTCCCAGTTCCTGAATACTTATTTATTAAAAACTGCATGTTGTAATCTGTGTCTAGATTCTATGAGGAAGCATCGTGAAGAACCACAGGCAAGCAGGCAGGATTACACAAGCAGATGGATAGGTTTGCCTGGATTATGGTCGTATTCCACAACACACACATTTACAACTGAGGAATGCATATGCAAATATTTGCCAAGCAAGGCTGTTGAAGGGACTAAGCAGGGTCACAAGCCTGTCACCTGTGACCCACAAACCACCCAAAAGCTCCTCATGGAGCCAAGGAGCTGTGTCTCAGAGGGAGTTTTAAAGCTTTCCTCAGAGTCAGCAAGGTGGCTCAGTGGGGGAAGGGCCTTGCCACCAATCTAGACACCTGAGTTCAATGCTCCAGGACCCAGCAGGCAGAAGGAGACAACCTTGGGTTGTCTGCTGCCGTCTGCACATGTGCCCTGGCTCTTGCACACACAGTATACCCAAATAAATAAACGTAAACAATGGAACAGACAAAACCCTTTTCTCCACACACCGAAGGGCTTCGGATAGTTGAAGGCCAAGTGTAAGACAACCCGGAGTGTCTCAGCCCACCCAGTTTCCCGTGGCTCCATGCTCCTCTGGGCGGTCTTGGCAGAGAAGGAAGAGCCAATCCCTCTTAGATTGCAGACTCCAAAATCTTTATTTTGCCCACATATATTTTTCTAGAAAACAAACTTCCAAAAGCAACCACAGTGTGTAACCTAATCGGTTGGCACCGTCCTTGTTGTTCTTACTGTTTGCCTGACAGGAAGCGCAAGGGAGAGCAGGAGGCTTATCAGAAGCCTCGCTGGTGTTCTCTGCCTGGCACTAAAATCCCATGTTTCCCAGACCAGGCCTGGGGTGACTGCAGGGAGCCTAAGCCAGGCCTCACAGCTTCCCACCCGCTGACAGAACTTGGGTTCCTGAGGTCTGTTTAGTTTGCTCTGTTTGTGGTGAGGGGAATCCTGAGGACTGAACCCAGGGGCTCACATGTGTTAGGCAAGTGCTCAACCAGCCATCTTTCTACCTATCTATAACCTGTCTCTCTGTCTGTCTGTCTATCTGTGTGGGGAGGTGAATGGTGTGTGTTTGTGGTCCATATGCGTTTGTTGCCCACGTGTTTGTGGTCCATGCCTATGCACACAGGCGAGAGCACCTGTACCTGCCTCCTGAGGAGGACGCTCGAGGTCCCGCTTCATCACTCCCTGCCTTTTCCCCTTGAGATAAGGTCTCCCAGGAATCTTTAGCTGCTTTTTAGGCTAGGTCTGCAGGCCGTCAAGCCTCTGGGATAAATCTGAGCCTGGGCTCTGAAGTTTCCTGGGGGCCTCTTTGGAATCTTGATGGAGGCTGTTGTGGCTTCTGTAGATTGTTCTGGGGTATCCAGTGCTGTGTCTATACCTGTTGTGGCTTCTGTAGATTG
>NW_004949202.1:769117-770354 GCF_000317375.1 Microtus ochrogaster
TGTGGCTTCTGTAGATTGTTCTGGGGTATTCAGTGCTGTGTATACCTGCAGGGACAGAGTGAGGGGCAGCAGGCAACAGAGTCTGTTCTGTCCCCAGGTACATGAGCTCTGGGTTTCTGTTGAGGATGGCAGCCCTGGTAGCCTTGGCCATGCCTACAGGTGCCTCTTCCTGATTTGGACGAAGGCACCCAAGTTCCACAGAGCCAGCTGATCCACACTCACCACAACCCACAACCCCTCAGTTACGCCCTGGCCATTGTAAGAGAGCACACTGTCTCAGTATTCACCGTGTGAACAGGTTGACCATTTGCCTCAACGTTCAAGCTGCTTGGAAATTTCTAAATATTTAGGTTTTTAAGATCAAACATCCAATTTCATAGCTCACAAGTTCTGTGTTCCACAGAGCTGTGAAGCAAGAGCTCGTGTCACTTGAGGTCAGTTTGAGAGAGGAAGGCTTTTCCCTGTGCTCAGAGCGTTCCTCATTTCTGAGGCTCCCCTGGAATGACCTTCACTGTGGACGTTTCCGCCAGCATCCGACGCATGACCTCTTAGGCATTCCTAGCAAAAGTGAGACGTTTTCTGTCTTCTCTTTCTGAGTCTTCGCTGTACTGCCCTAGCAAGAACAGGTTTTCTCCAGCCTGCTGCAGACTAACATCTACCCGCTAGCCAGGTCCTGAGAGCCTCGGGCATCTCTAAGGGTCATCACAGTGGCACGCCCACCCTTATGTTTTCTGCGTAAGTAGGTAGTGCGTTCTAAATAATGGCAGAGGATGTGATAAACACACAACCGCCATGCTTTATCACCAAGGGGCAGTACTGGGCACAGCTGCATGTGCCACGGCGTCTATGACCCGCAGGGCAGTGCCACGGCCCCACCACACTGTCACATGTCATAAAGGAACCTCCATTGTCTACACAGTGTCACTGACCTGAAGGTCTTCATGCAGCCCCTGACACTGTGGCATTCTGGGTAGTTTGTAAACTGCAGAGGCTTCCTCCTACAGTTTCAGAGGATCCGTGTTCTAAATCCAGGCACTGGCAAAAGTGTCTCATTTGAGCCCCAAACTTTCAGCTTTGTAAGTTCTCTCAAAGCTGGGCTTGAGACCCTCTCTACTGAGAAATTCTGAGGCCATGTCTGGGTCTTACTCATTTTTGTAAATCTGGTGCTATGAGGCATGTTGGGTCCAAGATTAAGCTTGTTAAGTAGATAAGGAAACCAGGGTTAAAAAAAAAAAAA
>NW_004949202.1:770579-771600 GCF_000317375.1 Microtus ochrogaster
GATAGAAGGTGAGCAGGAAAGGTGAGGAAAAAATGAGCAGAAAGAGATGAGGGAGGGAAGGAAGGAGGAGGGAAGGGCGGTGGAGGGATGCAGGGACCTCACCAGCTTCTCTCCAGTGCCAGCCTGGAACTTCGTGGTGTCACGCACATTTTTACTTGAGTTAAAGTGAGGTGACAATGTTAAATCCCAAGTCAAGAGTTCCTAGTTTCAGTCTTAATGAATTGTACAGCTGTCCCCCATATCCACAGGGCTACATTCTAAATCCCCAGTGTAGCCAGAAACTGCAGTCCTCTAGATGGCATGTCACTTCCTGTACGTACAAACCTGTGATAAGTCTAATTTGTAAATTGGACACAGAAAGCAACATCAATAACACAGAACAATTAGAATAATGCATCCCATCCTTAATGTCTGCAGGATTGGTTCTAGAACCTCACATGGGTACCAAAAATCCATGGGAGTCCAGTTTCCCATCAAACCTGGAAGAACATTGACTCCATACACTTCTTCCCACTTGCCTTAAGTCATATTGTATTACTTACGAAATGAAACATTGCAAATTCTATGCAAAGCATTGCTATGCTATAGTGTTTAGAGAATAATGACAAGAAAAGTTCATCTCAATAGAGATGAAGCTTTAAAAGATGTTTCTCATCCATGGATGGAGAATTGAAACCTGGAGATGTCATGGTCAATAACAGTCTCTAATAAAATTATGCAGATATGGCCTCTCCCTCTGTCTTGATGTATTATATTTCATCTTCTCACTCAAAAGTAATACCTCACATTATTATATAGAGGCTATTTTGTGCTTTGGAGTCATTAGTAAATAAAAACAAGGTTTACTTGGACATAAGAACTGTTGTAATCTGGTGACTGAGATGACTTATTTGTTCCTAATGAGAGGGCAGTGAATATATCACAGATGCAGAAGGTACTGTATGCATCATGGACACACAGAGTAATGCATACGTCACAGATGTGGAGGGCCGTGTATGCATCACAGATGTGGAGGGCCGTG
>NW_004949202.1:771876-774392 GCF_000317375.1 Microtus ochrogaster
GATAAAATGAGATGTCATCACACTATGGAGAAACACGAAATCTAACACATGAATCATTTATTCGAAACTTTCCTTAGCTCTATGGGTTACTGAAACTATGAAAAAGCAAATTTTAGGTCTGAGGTGAGGTAGCACTGTAGAGTTGATAGATCAGCTCCTCTCTGTAGCCTAGAGTCTCATTAATGTTAATAATGGAAGACTAACTCACTGAACAGAAATACCCAAGAATAAAGCTAAGTGCTCGAATGTAGATTCCAGCTCAAAGAGAAGGAAGGTTCTAAGCCAGCTGCCTAGAATTAAAGATCATATGTTTTTCATATACTCCTTATTAGAGATGGCTACCTAATCGGTAGTTCCAGTACAAAATGAAAGAGTAGACAACATTGCAGAGCCCATCAGGATGACAGCAGCGCATTGAGCCTGTGTGTAGACCTCTATAAGTACAACCCTGTCCTTGCCTGGCAAGGGCAAGCAAAGGGCCTTCCAACTTATTTGTCTTGTGTCCTTGGTGCTAATTCATCTGTACAGAACCTGGTTTTTTGGTTGGTTGGTTGGTTTTGGTTTGTTTGTTTGTTTTTATTGTTGTTGTTGTTGTTGTTGTTAGTCTTATTTTTGCCTTCCAGGGAATGGACATCATCACAGCAACCTGAGAAGGGAAGGGTTCCCACCTCCCCGGAAGGAAGTTCTGGGGAGGAGCTATGAGAGGCCTGGCCTTCCAGTTTCTATGCAGAGCGGCTGGGTGGTCACTCGACTGAAGCCAGCTCTGTGTGCCTAAGAATTTCCCATGGACCTTGCTGCGATGCTATCCTGAGTGGACATGCAGGATAGGTCTGCTCTGGGCAGCTTTGACACAATCTGCTTTTCCTTTCTGCGCCCTTTGCTAGCTTGCAGTTGGAGGAAGGGAAGCACAAATCCTAAAGAGAAGGGCCCCTGCCATTCACACCAGTTGACAGGCTCAGTGACAGCACAGCCTGAGATACCCAGATGTGCCCAGTGGCCTTCCCTGGAAAACACAGCAGAAGTTTGCTGAAACGTGCTTTCTGCAATGTTTTTCCTTCACCTTATGCCTTACCCAGTGTCCTGTAGCAGAGGATGGATAAAGAAAATGTGGGAAAGGACTGAAAAGATGGCCCAGCAGTCAGGAGCACTTGCTGCTCTTATAGAGGACCCAGATCCAGTCCCCGGCAGCCATGTTTTAAAATTTTTTAAATGTATATATTATATTTTTTTTAACCACAAGAAAAAGAAAAATCTTGCTGCTTGTAGGGAAATGGATGCAGCTGGAGATCATCATAATTAAACAGCCCCAGAAAGACAAATGTCATATGAGTTCCTAGAGCTCATGCACATACATAGGACCATGTGTGTATATATGGTAGAAATGTAGAAGCTCTCCAGAGGAGCAGAGTGGACAAAGGGAGGGAGGGATCGCAAATGGGGAAAGTGTGGAAGACGTGCTCAAACTGCAACAAATACTCTATAAAACACAGTGCCATGTGCAATGAGTATATGCAATGAAAATTTTAAAACAATTTTTACCTAGGAAAAATATGCATTTGAAGGCAGGCAATTAGCTTTGTTAAAGTAACAAATAAAAGGCTCACCTAGTGTAGAAGAAATGGAATTATCTTTTTAAACTATGAGAATTAAAGCCATGATAATGGCTCCAGAAGAGATGGACAAATAAGACAAGATCATGAAGTCCAGAAACAGACCCCAGAACATGGATACGGATGTGACGCAAGAGAAAGAACCTTTGCAGTTTTTTAGAAGGGTAATTAAGGAAACTGCTAATCAATTGAAAAAAATGATTAAAGGCCTTAGCCCTTAGAAAATAATTGCAAATGAAAGAGAAATAATTGTTTATAAAAAGGGATCATTACGAAAGCTGCCGCAGGTGAGTCTGTGAGGCCTCTGAGCAGGGCTTCCCAGATAGAGATCTGAGGCTTAGGTAAGCGTGGAGCTGACTTCCCTTTCTCCAGCCAAAACCAGTGAGTAAAACACATGTGCAGATTGTACCTCCCACTGACTAGAGGGACCAACGGCCAAGAGCCAGGTTCTCCCTCTTTATGAGAAGCATTTGTCTTTTAAGCCTGAGAAAAGCCTAACCCTTACACACCGATGGAGCTGAGCCACGCATGCGCGTGTGTGACTCACGTATCAAATGCACATGAAAACACCGAGTTACCACCTCCCGCTTCTCAGCACGACAAAGGAGTCAGTAATTGCCAGACACTTACCCATCTGGAGGAGAGGAAGAAGCGAGGAAAAGTCAATGAGAAGAGAATGATTGCAAAACTCTAGGTGCATCTGTGCTAGTGTTTGTCCCTGAAGCCATAGAGGTGGTACTGCAGGGGCACACTGGACGACAGAGTGGAGGAAATCAGATAGCCAAGTGGATACCTTCCTGTGCTGGGAGATAGAGAGAGGGATGATAGATAGATAGATAGATAGATAGATAGATAGATAGATAGATAGATAGATAGATAGATAGATGGATGGACGGACGGATAGAT
>NW_004949202.1:774639-788817 GCF_000317375.1 Microtus ochrogaster
TTTTTCAGCTTTTGCTATCTAATATTTACTATGAAAATAACTTTTCTTTAAAAAAGTGTCCTGGGTGTGAGAAGAAGAGAGCATAATCCCTACTTCAAAGGAACAAAAAAATAAAACAAACACATCCTGCCCCAGCTGAAGAGTATGCCAGTGCTCTTGGGCTCCTGGTACCCCTGGAACACCTATTATCTCTGTGAGCCTGTACCCCTGACAAGCCTAGTTTACCTGGTACCACAGACACATCTAGTATACTTCATGCCCTGCCCTGCCTGGCACACCTAACACACTTGGTACCTGCCCCAGTTAGCTTTAACTGTCAGTTTGACACAGCCTGAAATAGCCTGAGAACAGAGCCCCCGATGGGGAGTTGCCTAGAGCAAGTTGCCTTGTAAGCACAGGTGTGGGGAATTGTCTTGATTGTTATTGATGCCGAAGGACCAAGCCCACAGTGGGTGCCACCATTCCCTACGACTGGGATCATGAGCTCAGTGAGACAGAAACAAGAGAAAATCAAGTTACCCAGCAAGCAGGCTGCATGGACGCTTTCATCCTCTACCCTCTTCGCTGTGGGTATGACATGCTGGGACCTCAGCTCTGGTGCTGGCTTCCCTTAGTGATGGGCTGTGATACCCATAAGCTTCCTCTTCTCCCAAGCTGCTTTTTCTCAGAGGGTTTTGCCACAAAACATAGGGAACTAGAATGATACCCCTGGACTACCTGGCACAGCTGAGTGACTGGAACATGGCTGTTGTCCCAGGGAATGCTGCTCACCAGGGAGAAGGCATCTTGCCTACCCTGGAGCCAGCATGGACTCAGGAGACAGGAGCAGTACACCCCGTCATCTGCTATATGACTTTTCAAACCTTAATCTTAAGACCCGCCTCACACACCGCAGCCACCTGGCCCCACAAGGGCAACCATGACCTGGGTGTGGTTCCCTCAAGGACAACCATGACCTGGATGTGGTTCCCTCAAGGACAACCATGACCTGGGTGTGGTTCCCTCAAGGACAACCATGACCTGGATGTGGTTCCATCCATACTTTCTTCTTCCTACTCAGATGTTGCTTAGGAGAGCGGCTCCCAGCCAGTGGTCACTGCTCCCCACTCCGAGACTGACACAGAGGGAAATTCCAGACCCTACTCTGTGAAGATGAACCTTCATATCTGACCTAATCCAACCCAAGCATTGCCCCTCGGGAGCCTCCAGGGAGGGTAGTCGTCTGTCAGTGCACAGAATTTAGTCAAGGAGACAGAAGCTGGGAAGCCAGGGCAGACAGGAGGTCGGCCGAGGGCTTTGTCAGCCTCTGGAAAGGCCCCACCCAGGCCCACTCCCACACGAGCCTTGGGGAGAACTGGCTTCCACTTTGACCTTTCCCCCTATTAATGTCTTCGGCTGTTGCTATGACAAAATAGACAGCAACAACTTAGGGGGAAGGTTTGATCTGGCTCACAGTTCCAAGGTACCGTCCATCATCGTGGGGACATTTAAGCTTGAGAGAGCCTGAATCAGCTGTGACATCACTCGCACAGTCTGGAAGCAGAGAGGAATGAGTGCAAGCTGCCACTCGGCCCTCTTTCTCCATTTACATAGTCCAGGATGTCCCTGCCCAGGGAATGGTGCCGCCCACAGCGGGTGGATGTCCCTAACTCAGTCGGCAATCTAGATAATCCCATGAGGCATGGCCAGAGGCCTGAGTCCCGGGTGATTCTAAATGCTGTCATTTAGCCATTGCTCCTTGCTTCCTACAAATGTGTCTAGGGTGTGGCATGCACAGAATAATTGGGATGGGAAAAACTGGGCAGACAGAGAGGGGCTCTGCCTGTATTTCCCTGCCTTGCCACTGTGGGTGATGCCTCAGGCTTAGATGCTCTCCTCCTTAGGCGGAACCCTGAGCCTCTTTCTCTTCCCTCTGGGACACCCAGTGAGGACACAGGCCGGGTGGGCTGCACAGTCGTCTTCTTCCAGGGGTAAACTGCGGGTGCTGTGAGAACAATGGATTTTAGGAACATCCGTGAGAGCCTGCATTTGAATGACTTTAATTCCTGCCACCCCGTGCTCTTTGGAGCAGGTAGTGACCATCCTGTGTTCTTCAGAGATGACTCCGTAACGCTGGAGAACAAGGCCACGTCATTCCGTTGCTCCTCTGTTCTGGCATCCGAACCCTCTCCCTTCACCTTAATTTTCCTCCCTCTCTGCTTCTCTAAGTGGTTACTGATCTTCCTGCCTTTCTCTTGGAATGTGTGCAAACATGTGCCTCTTGAACGTGAGTGAGGACCACTTGTGTCTGAGGGAGCCCTGGTTAGGAAACGCTTTCTCCGCTACCCTGGGAAAGAGTGCTCAAGCTTACACGGTCTTTCCCACAAATCCCTTGACCAAACAACTCTTTGTTTTCATTGCTAGCCAAAAGCTCTCAAAAACAAATATGGATCTTCGGAGAGGATTGAGAATGAGGTTTCATCTTAGAGAGTACTATACTGGGAATCAAGATGACAGATCATCCTGGAATCAGAGAGACTGGGGGTGGGAGATAGCTCTGGGCCAGACCCCCGAGAGATGGAGGCGTTTAGACACCCCCTTTCTGGGGTGACAGGCCAGGTTCGCCGAGGAGGGGTTCAGGATGACTGAGACTCTCATCCGTTAGAAGAAAAGGAAGAAAGACAGCAATGATCAGAAGCAAGTTGGTTCTGAAGGGTGATTTAGGACCAACAGACAGCCCAAACAGAAATAAACCTGGTGGGACAGCAAAGGCAGTAACTGAAACATCTGCTGGCAACTGAGGTACAGCCAGGGTTGTGGGGAGCAGACAATGCAGATCTAAGAGCAACCTTGACTTAGCAAACAGGGGAAACCAATGGGCCACAGCAGGGCTTCGCTCCCAGCCTGTCCCCTCCTGCAACCAGCCTTGGCCACTGATGTCCTGAAAAGAAGGGTAAAGTGCATTTCCCAACTCAAGCCCCGACTGGGCCTCTAATTTTACTTCCATGAGTGTGCCCTGATGGATTTTTGAGAAGGGGGAGGTGGGTCATAAATAAAACACAGCCCACAGCCGAGCTCTAATCAGTTGCAGCTGCTGCCTGAGGACCCTGACAGGCAGCTTGCATCGTGATGGAGCATGCCTGGGGACCAGGCACAGTCGGCTGCCAGCGTGGGGGCGGGAAAGCAGTGGATGATTGGGGAAAGGGCCTGAGATGTGAGTCTGCAGAATCCATTGCTCCTAATTAAATCCACATTTCCAGAGAACAAACTGTGGGGGTGGGGAGCATGCGGTGGGATTTCCTTGTAGCTTGCAAGATGAATCAACTCTGAAAGGGAATAGGGGGCTACCTCTCTGCAGACTCCTCACCCGTAGACCGCACATAGCAGTTTCTATTGAAATATAAAAAGCTAGCCGGGCGGTGGTGGCGTACGCCTTTAATCCCAGCACTTGGGAGGCAGAGGCAGGCGGATCTCTGTGAGTTCGAGGCCAGCCTGGTCTACAAGAGCTAGTTCCAGGACAGGCTCCAAAACCACAGAGAAACCCTGTCTCAAAAAAAAAAAAAAGAAATATAAAAAGCTGACCCCCTTCTGTAAGAGAATGCGCTTAGGGGGACCCCAGAAAGTGTCATCAGAACAGGGGACTATTGAAGTGGGATAGCTGAGTCACTTTGGGGACCTGGAAGCTCTGCCCTCAAAGAGAGTTAATGGGGAGATGTCCTGGGAGGCGCCAGCGGGCTCCAGGTGGGGAAAAAAACCCTACAAGGCCATCACCCAGGGTTTCCATGAGTTGTTATCTTGTCAACGAAGGAGAATTATAGATCCTGTTGCTATGTGTATCTTTCTGTTGAAAATAATTCTGGAGATGAAAAGATGTGAAAAAAAATGAAGCCACAGTGGGGTGCCTACAGGAATTGGGTTTAAATGGTCCCGGCAATTGAAGAGAACCTGTTGGGACATAGGCCAGCCTTGTTGAGGAAGGCTAGGGTACCAGATGTGAGGGGGAGTCTTTGGGTGTTATTTGTCAGTCACCCAGTTGGGGGTGACTTCAAGGTGAGGCTGCTTCAGAAGATACAGGGAGAGCTGGCTTTGCTTGGTCCTCAGGTGGCAGGAGCTTGGACAGAGCCCTGCTGTGAAGGTGGTAAGAGACATCAGGGTTCCCTGTGCAGGCTGAGTGTGCTCCCTGTGCCCAGCACAGCTCAGGAGAGATGGGCAGACACCCTGAACTGTGGCATCAGAGGCCAGCTGAGCTCCATTCCATGAGAAGCTGGAATTGGGTTCAGCTGGAGGCCCTCCCAAGCCAGCTTTCCCTGCTTTAGGACTGAGCTCAGTGGGTGGGGAGAAGGTTCCCAGGACAGGCTGCCCAACCCAAGACTGACCAGTCACCCACAAAAGTCCTGGGGGAGTGGGCACCACATCTCAACTCTGACTCAAGTGGACTGAAGATATACAAACCACAAACTGAGACTTCAGTCTGAGACATGGTGACTTAGGATAGCTTTAATATTTTCATCGAGGGTTGAGAAGGCTCCTAAGAGCAGGCTGAGCTCCAGCCTGATGGCTCTTTCTCTAATTCAGGGGACAACAGAAAACACAAACAGCATCTCCAATGGGATGCATTCCGATCCCAAGCTAGACTAGCAGAGGAAAGCCCAGGAGCTGTAGAATTATTCAAAAATAACAGCATCGTTTCAGCCACTATATTCTGTGGGGATTTATTAGGCTGACAAGTGATGTGTTTTTTCCTCCCCACTTCCTTATTCCTTCATTTAGGAGACAACTTGAGCATACTTTTGTGAGCATTCCAAAGGAATGAATGCAAGCCTTAGATAGTGCATCAAGTTTCTGCTCTGAAATATTGCTGTAGACATCCTGGGAAGGTAACAGGCAGGCGTGTGTGTGTGTGTGTGTGTGTGTGTGTGTGTGTGTGTGTGTCTGCACGCACATGTGCACTTTCGCGTGTATGTGTACATGTACACATATGCATGTGTGTATGTGTGTGTACGTGTGTGTGTACGTGTGTGTGTGTGTACACATATGTGTGGAGGTTAGAGAACAACCTCAGGTGTCATTTTTCAGCTGCTTTACCCTCAGATGGGGTGGGAAGCATGGGCTCTCACTAGCCTGGAATTCACCAAGCAGGCTTTGACTGACCAGTCAGCAAGCCCCAGAGATTAGCCAGTTTCCACCTCCCCAACCATGGGATTATGAGAGCATGCCACCATACCCAACATTTTGTTTGTTATATTTGAATTATGGAACCAGATCTGTGCTTAGGAAGGCAAACACTTTAGTGACTGAACTGTCTTCCCAGCCCAGGGATTATTAGTTCTTTGGATTTTTTTTTCTGAGAGGTTATAGAGAGGGTACAGTGACCCCATGTCCCATAGAACTGACTAATGGCCCTTTCGAAAGAGCTTCCAGGGAGGCCAGGAGTGGAAAAAGCCCCGTTTCGTGCCTCTGTTTTCACCAGTGTGCTCTCGTTAATAAAAAGACCACGGGACTAATCTCCACAAGCCATAAAATCCATTATTCTTCTATTCTTCCAGTTCGCAGAAGCGAGCAAAGGAGTCAGGGCAACTTATCTTGACTCAATTTGCAGCCTTTAGTCTGCTCCTAAGCCATTGGCTCCTTCAGAGTTCATGGAAATCTGTTGTGCTTGAACTTGGTGTTGTTTGGAGCTTGGGTAGTAAAAACCCACACATGCTGGCTCCCTTAACAAAGAGGAATAACTGTGATGGATGAGGGGACTTCATCTGGGCCCTGTCCCTGGCAGTTCATACAAGTTCATGGCTATTGCTGACGTTGGTTATCTACAGCGATGAAGATGACAAGCCAGGCCAGCTCCCATTTCAGCATTATCATTTAAATCTTGTCTTTCTGAGCAGGGGAAGGCAAGAAAAGGCCCCTATGGCAGGAGCACCGAGTGTTCCCGGAGCTCCCACGTTGATAACACTTCAGCCTTGCTCTGCTGTCTGTCTGTCTATCTTGCTTCCATTTCTGAAATAATCTGTCCACAACACAATGGAGCCAGAATATGTCCCTTTAGAAGTGACGCCCCTCCTCAGTGGCCAGCCTCTCCATAATGGCTCTCCGGGACAGGCATGCCGATGTAAGACTTGCCTCCACTTTTCCTTGTTTTTCCAAGAATCATAAATAACCCCTTATCCAAACCCGCAGCTGGTGTTTATCTCTGGGACTCTGGAGGCAAGGAAGGACAAAGAAACAAAAGCTTCCCACTCTGTTGGGAAATAGGAGGCTTGAAACAACGGACTGGCATTTGTGAGCTGAAAGATGAAGATTGGGAGTCCACTTAGGACGTATGCCTGAAACTGGAAGGCCTGATGAGGACCGGAGACACCATGACCATGCGCTTCAAACTTGAGCGCATGAACGGAAACGTCAAGATATGTTGTGGCAGCAGGTGGAGAGGAGACTGCCCCTGAAAAGAGTTTTGTTGCTCACAGATTGCAAGAGGAGGAAGCATTCTGTACTGTGGTGAGATTCTGTTTGTGCTCTAACAAATAAAACTTGCCTGAAGATCAGAGTGTGGAACTAGCCACTGGTTAGCCACAGAGGTCAGGCCGTGGTGGTACACTCCTCTAATCCCAGCACTCCGAAGACAGAGGTAGGGTAGACGGAGCTCTTTGAGTTCAAGGTCACCTTGGGCCGGGCGTCCTAAAAAAGAGAAGAAGAGCCAGGCAGTGGTGGCTCACGCCCTTAATCCCAGCACTTGGAAATCACACGCCTTTAATCCCAGCACTAGGGAGGTGGAGACTGACTTGGCAGAGAGAAGAATATAAGGCAGGAGGAGACATGAGTGCTAGGCATTCAGTCTGAGGATTCGTAGGGACAGGATTGCCCCTTTGATCTGAGAATTCAATAGAGGTAAGAACTAGTAATTGGCTACTCTGCTTCTCTGATCTTTCAGTATTTACCCTGATATTTGACTCTCGGTTTTTATTATTGAGAACAAGATAATGACAAGCTCTGCCCCACAGCCATTTAAATCTGGTGTCGGATCCGAAGGCAGGTAGATAGTCCAGTGTGTGAGTCTGGTAAGGGAGGCAGGTGTGGATTCGAAATTGATTGGTTGGTGTTTGAAACGTGCCCTCTTGATTTGCATAACGCCTCTAGGACTTGCCCTGACCTCTGGGAAGAGGAGCCATCCTTCCAGAGTCAATGAATCCAAATATTAAAGACCACAAAAGCACGGCTGATGCAACTGACCTGCCTCAAGCTGGGGAGGTGGGAAAGCCACTGAGTGCTGCCGGTTAGTACAGGGTAATGCGGTGCCTCCAAGGCTGGCCAAGACACGAAGGCCGGCTGTCTCCAATGTCTACCTGCCCTTCCCAAGGGCCTGGAGTTCACGAGAACAGTTTTCCACAAGCAATGGTGGGGCCACTGGAGGCTCAGCAGCAGGCAGAGACACCCAGGACAGGAGCTCCTGTGTTTATGATTTGGCGGCTTATCTCCAGCTGCTACATGCTTAGATCATTCAACTCCTTTTCAAAAAGACTAGCTGGCTTCCTGGGGAGGCTGCATGGGTTCATGAGGGAACCTGCAAGAAATCTTCTCAAGTCCTTATTGAAAGCATAGAAGAATTTCTTTTCCGTGGACTTCCCAATTCAATGCACCCACTTCCTTGAATCTTGGTTACCGCCTGCCCTCTCTTGTGCCCTCTCTGAGGACTCAGAACAGCACATCAAACTTTGTCACACAGCTTGGGGGTGACCAGATGGGGGAACAGGACCTCCTCCTGCCGCAGGGTTGCTGTAGTCTGGGCATTCCCTCATGCGTTCCTTCTCCTCCCTTGATGACTGAACATGGTGCCCGTCTCTGGGCTTTTTGCCTCACTGGTTCCCAGAAGGCTCTTAGAGTGTTTCCCTGAGGGATGGATACTCAGCCTGTCTCTAAGAGGAAAGCTTTCCCAAAATGAGATGAAGCAAGGAGAAGAGAGGCATCGTTTCCCCTCAGCGATGACTTGAAAAGAAAAACTAGGGTCTGGGGTGACGACCAAGATGATAAAATGTTTACACGACATGTGTTAGTCAGGGTTCTCTTGAATAACAGAACCTGTAGAATGGATCTTATAGAGATCCACATTTCTTTATATATAGAAAGGGGATTTATTAGAATGACTTACAAACTGTAGTCCAACTAACTCAACCATGACTGTCTATGAACAGAAGGTCTAAGAATCCAGTAATTGCTCAGTCCACAAGGCTAGATGTCTCAGCTGGTCCACAGGGTGTACTGGAATGCTAAAGAATCAGGCTCTAATGCCAGTGAGGGGATGGACTTGCTAGCAAGGTGAGAGCAGGCAGGCAAAGAACAAAAGCTTCCTTCTTCCATGTCCTTATACAGACTTCCAGCAGAAGGATTGGCCCAGATTAAAGATGAGTTTTCCCACCCCAAAAGATCTGGACTAAAGGGTTTTTCTTTTTCCTACCTCAAAGATCCAGACTAGAAGTAGATCTTCCCACTGCAAATTAAGCAAAAATCCCTCACAAGTGTGCCCTATCCATTTTGGGGTTTTAGTTAATTCTAGATGCAGTCAAGTTGACAACCAAGAATACTCATCATTTTACATAAGCACAAAGACCTAAGTTTAAATTTCAGAAACCACAGATACAAGCCTATCATAGTGGCACATGTTGTAATACCAACACTGGAGAGGCGGAGTCAGGCGATGGATTCCTGGGACTCACTGGCCAGCCAACCTAGCCTACTGTTGAGCTGCAGGCCAGTGGGAGACCCTGCTCAAGAGAAAGGTGGGTGGCATCTGAGGAACAACACCTAAAGTTGTTCCCTAGCCTCTCTACACAGGCCCAGAGATACACGCATGCACATACACACACATGTGAATGCATGTGGGGGCATGTGTGTGTGTGCATGCACACATGCATACACACACACACAAAAAAAAAACTAGAAGTAGAACTCCAAGCAATAGCTACTGTATCTCATTACCATTAAAACATCCAAGTAGTGAGCTATAAAAAAGTACCACTAGCCAGGTACAAAGAAAAAGGTCTGCTATGATTCTGTTGTATAGAGACCATGACCTTACACCTGACCCAAAAGTTCAAAGAAACCAGAAATGGATCTGTGGGTAAAGCACTTGTGAGGTTCTGAGTTTGAATCCCCCAAACCCAAGTAAAGCCAGGCACAGTAGGGCACATCTGCACCCCCAGTGCCCCTACCATGAGACAGGCGGCTGTAGTAATATGAGTGGCGGGGCTGCGTCCCCAGCACCCCAGCCACCTGGCTAGCTTAATCCCCGAAGTAATTACACGGACACTGTATTCTTTTAATCACTGCTTGACCCATTTCTATCTAGCCTCTTCTAGGCTAACTCTCACACCTGGACTAGCCCATCTCTAATAATCTGCCGTAGCCCAAAAGGTGGCTTACCAGGGAGATTCTAGCCTACGTCCATCCTGGGTCGGAGCTTCATCACATGTGCCTCAGAGAGCAGAGCTATGGCGTCTCTCTGAGGCGTCTGCCCCCAAGAGGAGAGCTGTCAAGTCTGAGCTCACTTCCTCTTCCTCCCAGCATTCTGTTCTGTTTACTCCTCCCACCTATGTTTTAACCTATGAGGGCCAGCCAAGCAGTTTCTTTATTTTTTTAACCAATGACCTTCCTCCATCAGGCGGCAGAGACCAGAGAATCTAGCCTGCTTGGCATCCAGCAGCAAACGAGAGACTATGTCTTGAGTAATGTGGAGGGAGAGGACTGATGCCTGAGGTCCCCTGGTCTCTACATGTGTGCTGTGACACACGCATGCCCTACCCCACACTGAGGAGTGGTTGCTGGACTGTCCAAAAGAGGAGATCCCTTTAAGGATTCTTCAGCAACTCAGCACTTCCTCACTTTTGGGGGGGGGGTGTCCAGTCCTGATCCACACTCCAAACCCACTAATCACTACGTCTATGTGCTTCTGCAGAACATGTTTTCTGATCCTTCTTTTCAGTTAGGAAGCTGCTCAGACACAAAAGGAGCAGAGGATGAGAGATGCCGGACACTTGCACAGCTGCCACCAAGACTCAGTCCGTATGAACATTTTGGCATCTTCACTCCAGGCTCTGGGGAAAAACAAGGAAAGAAAGAAAATGTTAGCCATGAACATTAATGTTCCCTCCACATGGCGTGTAGCTAAAAACAAATTAGGTAGTCTGGAAAGATGGCTCAGAGGCTAGGAACAGCTCTTCCCTATTACTGGAGTGGGTTCCCAGCACCCACAATGGGCGTCTTAAAACTGCCCATAACTGCATCTCCCGAGGATCTGTGTCTTCTTCTGTGGGCACCTACATGCATGCATGCACATTCTCACATAACCACACCCAGAGACATCCCATACAACCACACACAGAGATATGGTTTTTTAAAAAAACATATAAATAATATTTAAAAAAAATAGCCAATTGTTTTGGGTGCTTTTTAAGTTACGTATCATGCATGGGTTTTATGTTTTGCACAATGATTTTGTCATGTATCCTTTCCCTGAATTTTTCATGCTTTGCTATTATTGGCCTTTGCTGACAAGTGTAGACCGGGCTCATCATTTTAACTGCTTTGAAAATTGGGTATCATATGATAGTGCTTCAAACAGCCAGAGTTTGCCTGTAGGATTCTAGTCTTAGAAGTTCCTATGACTTAGTAAGACCCATAGCTAACTGAGTCTGTGCAAGAATATTCTGTGATGAGTTGGGGAGAAGGTTCAGTCAGCAATATGCTGGCTGTGCAAGCATGAGGCCCTGGGTTCAGTCCCTAGAATCCACATAAGAAGCCAGGTGTGATGGTGCAAGCTCATGGTCCCAGCACTGGGGAACCTGAGCTAGGAAGATCCCTGGGGTTGCTGGCCAACCAACCTAGCCAAATCATCAAGGGTTCAGAGAGGGACCTCCTCGTCAAACAAGATGTCCACTTGAGGACAACCCAAGGTTGACTTCTGGCTTCTATGTTCATATGCACACATGTGCACATGCATCTGCACACAAAGAATACTCTAGAGTGTGCGCCATGACTAAACCACGTGACAATGCATTTCCCAGACTACCTCCCCATTAGTACACAACCCATTATTGTATTTATCCACTCCTGTGATGGGACATAGTTTGGTTGACACAGTCTTTTTACTGTGGCAAACGATTCTGAATGGTACTCACCAGAAAGTGGGGTTTCTGGTCATAGGCCCCCATGTCTTCCCATGTAAGGCCATCATCAGCCAGCTGCTCCCCTAGACAGTTGTAGAATTAGAGGAAGACCATCCCTCTGCAGCCTGGGGCAGCTCCACCCGCTCAACAAGCTTGTCTTCAAAGGAGTCATTTATCTACCCAGCTCTAGCTCGACCATCTCTGGAACAAGGTTCAGACAGGAGCCTTGAGGTGTGGCAGAGTGGTCAGCCCCTCACCACCCACACACACTCAGGGGATCTCTCCGTGCTAGGAGGACATCATAGAGACACAGTTTTCCCCCTGCTTCGCTGGCCTAAGCACACAACATCCTTAAGGAATCTGTCTGTGTTTGAAATATTTAGATTGATTTCTGCTTCCTACCCTGAATGAACTCTGACCTCCATACACTTCCCACCAGAAATTCTGGAAGGTTTCTAATTTTCTTTGGTATTAGAAGACCGCTTTTGCCGATCTGATACTGGGCAAGAGGCATTTAGGGGCTGTTTTGATTTCCTTCGTGTCAAGTATCTTATCATTTTTATTGGCCGTTTTGGTTTTTTTCCTCTTGGCTGTGCCTTTCATATCCCGTGCTTGTTATTGTACAAGCTGATTAACCCTACACAGTAACAAGTGACCCCAAATCATAGTGGCATAATATGATATAGGCTAATTTTTGCTCCCTATGTATCTGTGAGAATCAGTTCTTTCTGGGACTTCTCTGAGCTGGGCCTCTGCTCTCAAGGGACTCATATATCTTGGGGGTGGGATGTGTCTTCAGCCCCAGGGACAGAGGACAGAAAGAAAATGTGGAAATGTAAGGGGTTTCAGGAGCCAGGCCTGGAAGAGGAAAGGGCTGCCCACAGTCCACTCACCAGAAGGCAGTTAGATGATCAAGCTGCCTTAGAGAGTCTTAGGAAGGAGTGATATACATGGGCAGGAGAAGACTGGGGTTCTCTGTCTGTCCTGCCCTACTGGGCTGGAAATAGCAGGGTGTTCCCTCTTCCCATGCATGGAACATTCATATACCCTTAAGGAGACTGTACAAAATCCCAACAAGCCTCTCCATTCAGGTCAAAGTTCAGATCCCCCCACCCCGGGGAATTTATCAGGAATCCTTAGGGAATTTATATGCGCAAAAAGGTGAGATCATACTCCCCTCCTCCCTGCAGACCCAGCAGACAAGGGCAGAGTCCAGCTATACACCTGCAGAGCAATTCTTGCTGGGAAGGGGGAGGAGAGATGTGGAGTCACAGGTTCAAGCACTGTGAAGAATTCCCTCTGGATATAAGCAGTTCCCTTGCTTTCAGTGACCCCTGACCTCAGGGTCTGAGTTTTAGTGCCTTTCTTATTTCTGTGACAAAACACCATGCAGAAAACAACCTAATGGGAGGAGACTCCTGAGGGCTCCTGCTTTGCTTTGCGAGGAGGCCAGCCCTCACAGCTGGAAGTGCACAGCTGGAAGGGTGTGGCTAGCAGAGGGGAGGGGCTGTACTCTAAAGAGGGCGTGTCCGTCCTTTTCTCCTTCTTCTGCTTTTACTCCTCTTAAGAGATGGAAGGAAGAAAGGGGCACGGGAACAGGACTCTAGCATGTGTGTGCTCATATGTTACACACAGTAGCTTGTGTGTGCTCATATGTTACACACAGTAGCTTGTGTGTGCTCATATGTTACACACAGTAGCATGTGCGTACTCACACGTTACACACAGTAACATGGGCGTGCTCATGCATTACACACAGTAGCATGTGCATGCTTATACGTTACACACAGTAGCACGTGTGCACTCACACATTACACACAGAACAAATATATTTAGTAAGAGAAATTGTTTAAAAGAGAAACATGGAAGCCTTCAGCTGACAGACAACATTCAGTTTCAGCCCAAGCTGATAATGAAAGAAGCAGTATCTGGGGGAGCCTGGCTCCTGACCCGAGCTTTCCTGTGTGTGTGTGTGTGTGTGTGTGTGTGTGTGTGTGTGTGTGTGTCTGTCGTTTCTTCATTCCCTTGCCTCCTCTAGTCGGGGTTCCAGGGCCAAGCACCCAGGGTTGGGTTGAGGCACCTGGTCTAGTCAAATTCTCATAGGAGCTTTCCAACATGGTGATCATCCATGTTGTGCTTTTCTAATTCACCTTCTCGAGCTGCCACCTCCCTGCCCTGCCCTCCACACTGGTGGGCTGAGGTCGAGCTGCCACCTCCCTGCCCTGCCCTCTACACTGGTGGGCTAAGGGATCCTCAGCAGGAGCTTGGCAATAATTGGCACAGAGGAAGAGAAGGGAAGAAGGTGTACCTAAACACTGTTAGAGTTATTTCTTTTTATGCCGGCAGATTTGCAGATGCAAGGCCCTCTTGAGCCTCAGAGTGCATTCAAAGCCAGCCTGAGCAACTTAGAGAAACCTAGTCTTGGAGATTAAAATATATAAAAAGAAATTTATGAAGAACTGGGAATGAAGTTCAATGGTAGAGCAATTTCTTCAACTATGTAAGGCCCTGGGTTCACTTCCCAGTACTCCTGAGCAGAAAAGGGGGGGAAGAAGGAGCAGGGAGGAGGAGGAGGGAGGAGGGAGGAGAAGCAAGGAAGAAGGGAGAGAAGGAGCAGGGAGGAGGGGGGAGAAGGGGCAGGGAGGAGGGGGGAGAAGGGGCAGGGAGGAGGGGGGAGAAGGGGCAGGGAGGAGGACTACAATGGCTGTTAGATTTTCTTTGTTTTGTTTTGTTTTCAGTATTTTTGGCCTTTTCTGTAAGGATTTGAAAAGTAAAGGAAACATGTTCAAGTGTTTGAAAGAAGCAAAGGAACAAGAAAGGGTTAGGGTTCTCCACTCTCCCTGAGAACTCTATTGGAAGGAAGCAAGGATGGGCTGGGACCCTGATGGAAAATCAAATATCTCCATTGCCATTTGTTGGATTTTTCTCACTGAAATTAACCCAAGAGACTATATTAATGCTAACCACTAATTGTATGTTTGGCTAATATCACTAGAAAGATTTAATTCAATCCACTAGACACTACTGACACCAGGATTCTTCC
>NW_004949202.1:789667-791896 GCF_000317375.1 Microtus ochrogaster
CCCCCTGTAGACCCCTCCCTCCCCCTGTAGACCAGCTGTCTCTTTATAAGCTGCCTGTCAAGTGTGGTCTTTAAGCCCTTGAAGCCCATGACAAACCACGGGAGCAGCCTGCAGGGGTGAGGTACAGGGTGGATGTCACTGCCGGGAGGCAGTAGGGAGAGCCATTTCCTCCTAGGACCCCGTGCACACCAAGTGTACAAGCAGAGTCCACAAGAGCTTGGGAGAGGTGTGATACTAGTTGTTAATCCACAGTGCCCTGGTTTGTGTGTTCGCTAAACTGCATTTTATTGTGATTTTAGAATGTCTACTCTCTGTCAGTAAAAGTTTACTGTATAAAACATTAGGCTGGCTACACTGGCTCCCACAAAATGCCTCCTGGGTATTATAATGACACAATTCTCTTGTGTTTGATTTAATCTGGTCTTGTTTTGTTCATATGGCCCTAGGGGACACAGGCTAGACGCATAGCTTAGGTGTGTGTTAGGCCACACCATCTTGTCTTTTGAAAGTACTCTATGATGTTGGCACAGGATTTTCCACTGACACACCTCTCTGACAGTTTCCATGATGCATGGCTCTAGTTACTAGGAAAACCACAATAAGTCCTGACATGATCGCACTAACTGGTGACATGCACATTCCTTCTTGAAAATGAATGTTTAATAAACAATTTCTTCACTAGTTGCTACCAACATGACTTGTGGGTAGCTGGTTCACCTTGTGTGCTTGTTACTTTCCACTGCTAGAATAGAATACTAGGACCAAGGCAACTCATAGAAGTCAGAGTTTATTCAGCTCATGGTCCAACAGGCTCATGTCAAGGACACATAGTGGCAAGCAGCAGACCTGGTAACAAGCTGAGAGTGGGCATTTAAATCATGAGCACACAGCCAAGAAAGCAGCTGGGAAGTGATGAGAGGCCTTTAATCCCAAAGCCCACATCCAGTGCTGCACTTCCTCCAACAAGGTCGCCCCCCCAAACCTTCCCAAACAGTGCCACCAGCTGGTGACTGGGTCTTTGAGTTCCGAGACTGTGAGGGACATTCCCATTTAAACTACCACAACCTGCACCTAGGATTCATGAATTCTATCATTAAGACAATTGTCATTGGTTCTGAACTCTACCTGAGTTTGGAGAGGAAAATTAGGAATTATCTCAAAATGCTAAGCTTTCAAAATGAATACTTCCTTCCTTATCAGTTCAGGCTGAACCTGAGCGTCATCTGTCTACTGAAGACTTCCATGTTTCTTTTTCATTATATCTTATTCTGTGTGAAGTGTGTGAGCATCTACATGCTACCAAGTACATATTTGCAATGGCTTTTCTTCTTCCATTCACCTCTTAAGAAAGAGTCAGGGGTGGAGAGAACATGACCAGCTGTGTCCTTTTATTGTCTACTTGCTTGATTTCCTAAGGGCCTTTGTTTCACCATCATTTCCCCTTTACACCTCATCTTTATTAGGACATTTTAGTCACTCATAGGTGGATGTGAAGCTATGGGCTGAACTCTTGGTATAGCCAGCAGAATCCTAGCTATACCACACCCAGATGTAGGGTACTAGGAATGGTTGAATTCATCTTGTAACAACCCCATCCTCTCATTTCAAGACATTTATTTCTCCAGTAACTATTTTCTGTTTTGAAATTTTTTATTTACTTATTATTATGTGAATAGTTGTTTCACCTACATACCTGTGAACCATGTACAAATTACCTACAGATACATCCATATCTGGTACCTGCTGTGGACAGAAGGAAGTTTCAGATCCCCTGAGACTGGAGCTCCAGACAAATGTGAACTGCAGCATGGGCTCTGGGACTAGAATACATAACCTCTGGAAGAGCAGCCATGCTCGTAACCTCTGAGTCATCTCTCTAGCACTGCCCTCAGTAACTGTTTTCATGAAATATATCCAGATAGTGTTTTGATCTTTAACCCTATGGTATTCCTAGAAATAAACACTACTGTCTTACCACAAAGTTCTTTTCTCACATTGAGCAGAATAACTATGCCGTGTTACATGCAGCATTCTGATCATCGCTGTCCGCCAACACTGGGAGCCTCAGCTGGCAAAATTCTCTTCTTTTATCCTCCTGAGGCAAGGGACAGAGGTGTCTGGTGGTATGTGCATAGCACCTTATCCTGTAACTCTAGAGCTATAACTACAGCTCTCAGTCTAACTGCTGTGGTGTTGGCATGAAAACCATCCCTTTCTATACGTCCATGC
>NW_004949202.1:791996-810471 GCF_000317375.1 Microtus ochrogaster
TGTAGACCAGGCTGGTCTCGAACTCACAGAGATCCGCCTGCCTCTGCCTCCCGAGTGCTGGGATTAAAGGCGTGCGCCACCATCGCCCGGCTCATGCACCCACTTTTAAGGACAAGTGGGGCCACTGTTCCTGGAGTCGAAGAGATCCATGAATGGGATGTATAAGTTGCCAAGCTTCTTATCAGCTTGTTCTTCAGTCTCTGGCCTTGGATTATGAGTCATTCTCAAGGCCACAGAGAAGGAGGCGAGGTCATCCAAGGTTCTCAAAAGGCCATCATTTCCTTTTCCCCTCTGGGACAGAGGCCAATCCCACAATTCCTTTGAGAATCCATCTCTCCCCAGCCCTGTGATCCAGGCCACCTTCAGGGCTGGTGGAGGGAAGAGCTGTCCTGGCTGCCATCCTGTGCCTCCGAGCATCTCCAACGGAGTCTCCCCACCATGACAGCCTGATGTATCTTATCCCTTCTGTCCTTAGTCATTGGACCTCAGTGCTTGCAAGTAAGAGCACCCATGTGGCTCTATGGTCAATTAAGTATCCGTGGGAGATTCCAGGCTATCTGATAACACACAGTCTTTGGTCTTTGCTGTCTCTCCTCCCTTGAGAGGACATGGACCATGAAGGTATGCAGCACCTTATGGTTTCCCGCCAACATTCGGAACCGCACTATTATCTTAGACATCCTATCCTAAGATTTCACAATATGAACAGAGGAAAAAAATAAAAATCTGTGCTTTAAATTATTGCATCCAAGTCCATTACTCAGGTCTGAGCACACAGACAGATGGTAGCCCCTGCCATCCTGTCCTGAAGTCAGAGGTTCAGATCTTCCCTAGGCACAAGTTGTTGTCTACCAGTTTCGTCCTAGATTAAAACATTCCATCCTGCAAGAAGCTCCTTAAGCAGGAAAGTAAACACGACTCAAAATAGCTTCAGGAAGTCCCTGAAACTGACCAGATTCATTACCACCCTACCCCACCCCACCCCCATCCAGAGCAAGCAATAAAAGTTGAAAGATCCTCCACAATCAGAAAGTAGAGAAAGGGAGCTGGATGGGACATGCTGCACTTGCAGAGGACCTGGGTTTGGTTCCCAGCACCTACACTGGAAAGTCCACAACTGCCTCTAAGTCTAGTGCTAGGGGATCCAACACCCTCTTCTGACCTCGGTAGGCACATACCCATACCTACACATATACATATAATTAAGAATTAAAAATAAAGTAAAATCTAGGAAACAGGAGGGGACAAGTGCTCAGTTAGCTCCTTCCTGTTCTTTGACTCAGTATGGAACCAGTCCCTGGGATGGTGCTGCCCACACTGAGGGTGGGTTTCCCTCCTCAGTTAACCCTCTCCATAAACACCTTCACAGACTTGCCCAGTAGTGTGTCTCCTAGGTGACTGCGAACCAGTTGACTGAGTCTTTGTCCCTCCAGTGAGTTCCCAAATAATGACATGGCAATTCCTCATTAATTATGAAAGCTTGACCTATAACTTAGGCTTGTTCCTAAATCGCTCTTATAACTTAAATTAACCCATTTATATTTTATCTATGTTTTATCCCATGGAGTTACCTCTCTCCCATCTTGCAGCTCCTGTTTGCTGTGTCTCCTAGGATCTCCTATATTCTTCCCAGAGTCCTCTCTGTCTCTGAAAGTCCTGCCTAACTTCTTTCTAGCTATTGGCCATTCAACTTTCTGTTACACCAATCACAGCAATACACCTTCACATAGTGTATAAATATTCCACAACAGTTGACCACCTCAGGCAACCATCACACTTGAGAGGGCACAATGGTAAGAAGCATGTGCAGTCTTATGCAGGGCTCACCTCTTTGCTCCCAAGAATGAGCTTTGCACGTGGATGACCTTCTCACAGCATGCTTAGTACAGTTCAATCTACCTCTGCATGTCAGGGACCAGTCTCTGGAGCCAGTCACACCCTCCTGCTGGAACCAGCCTTCAACCTAGTTACCACACAGTCTTCTTCACTCTCCAAGCCCATGTGGCCCTCACCCCTTCCTTGGGAATCTCTCTTAACACCAAGGCAAAGCTTGTCACACAGCTACTGCATTCGGAAGAGTCGAGTGGCTGCACCTGCTTTTGGCTGTGCCTTTTCAGGAATCTCCTGGAGGGCCACTCACTCACTGTAGGATTATGAACTCAGGACCTTCTGCTTTGCAGCGCACATCGCCTGTTGGCGCTCTATGCACTACCATACAGTTCGTGAGCTTCAGGCAAGGGGTTGGAGGTTGAAACACACAGAGACACTCAGACAAACAGAGACATGGACCTCTAGTCACTGGTAAGAAGCCCTTTATTCAATAGCACCATGGAGGCTCATATACCCAACACAGTCAAGTGGACCAACAGGTGAAAACCTTATCCTCTGATCCTCAAGGCCAAAGCAACACGTACTTGTGAAGCAGAGCTGGTAAACAACTTTGACACAGCTTTCAGTAACTCAAATCAGAAGGAAAGTAGAGATCGATCTCTAGCAGGGAAGAGCAGGTGGAGGCCAGGACTCCAAATGCTCCCAACACTGCTTCTAGCTGTCATGGTAATGGCTTGTGGTAGGAAGCAAACCACTTCTTATCAAAGCCAGAGAAGACGCTCAATGGCAATGGATACGGAACTGGGGCAGAAGTGACCAGGACAGTGGCTGCTCATGAGTGACCCCTCCTTGCTCGTTTTTGTCTTTTGTGAAAATATCACACACAAAGAGAATCTTCTGTTTGAGGGAGGACAAGAAGGGACAAAGAGCAGAGTGTTGTTTAGGGTCCCTGCCTGTCTCCTGTTCATCAGCGGTGCATAGACACTTGGTAACTGGGTCTGTTCCCAAACTCCACTGTCTGTCTTATAGACAGGCCAGTCTCAGACCCGGCTCAGACTTTTCACCCTCAGAGTTGCTCTCCTTGCCCTGCCTTTCTCTGAGTCTAACTGGGAAGGCATGGAAGCAGAAAAGTGCAGACAGGCCCTAATGAACCCCCCAAGAAAACAAACTTTTGGTGAGAACGGAAGGCCCTAAAACTGTCTTTGTTCTTGGGGGTGTCCTTATCCATGTGACTTTATGATTACTCAGATGGTTGTTTCTCCCCTCCAAGCCCTGGGAATCCTGATGCCACATATGTCCCCATCTCAGACAGGGTCAAGCCACCCTGCCTGTGACAGCAGATGATGGGCCCCGCAGGTGTTGGGAGGGAGGGAGCAAAGAGGCTGTACCTTGGACACCACCCAGCAAAGGAAGTGAAGTTCACATGATGGGCAGCTCTGGGCTCCTGTCTTCTTCCCTCCCAACAGCAGCCCCCTGACTGATTCCTCCTCTCATACGAAGTCTCCCATGCTCCTCGACTGCTTAGTCCTGATTTCAGCAAGTCAGCCACAGTCAGACAAAACTCCATACATAGTTTAACTTGGTCTAGAGATCTCCCGGTCCCTCCAGGATGTGCCCCTCTTCCCAGGTAGCTTAGAGAACATGGCTAACAGTGAAGAAATCACGGACAAGATGAAGCCGTCCCGCTCACTGCTGGGAGAGTGACTTCTGTGTTGCTACGTATTGGTAGGCAGATGCAATGTTGTCTTTAGACTCTGCTTGCTGTGTTTCCCACACACCAAATCAGGCTCACAAGGCTTCACACACACCTTCCCTTTGCTTGCCTGTCAGCTGTCCCTCCATCCAGTCTGCTCACGCAGTTTCTGCCTGTCCTCATTTCTTCCCTTTCTTGGGACCAAGTCAAGATAAGGTCCCGCTGTGATTTGCTGTACTAAAATTACTATTTTGTCTTTGAGCCAACCCCTTTGTCAGCTCCTGGAGTTCTGTCAGCACCGTGCTATAGTTAGGGGATGTTTGCGTCTTAGATTTTAGCACAGGTTTGCTGGTGTGATTGAGTTTTTACATAGGCAGAGGCTGGAATATAAGGAATCCTTTGCTCCTTGGAGGACTAACCCATCCAAACCCTATTTCCTGGAAGAGGAATCCATTCAAAGACATGATTACCAACTAACAAACAGGATAGGTCTGCCAGGAGGAAGGGGAAGCTAGAACAACAGCAGGTTAGGCAGAGCTGGCCCTCTACCTCTCTGAGGGTGTAGAGGGACACGGTTCCTCCTTGTGCAGAAGTTGCACCTAAAACAATGTGAAACAATTAGCAGGGAAAGGCATAACCTCCAGCAATCTGGCCAGATTAGCATGCAGAATATACAAAGAACGGAACAGACAGCACTCAAAAGGTAAAATACAAACCGCCAAAAATACAGGAGAATGAAGGTTCGACATCTTTAGCTATCACATCAAGGAAACAAAACAGTGATAACACGGAGCTGGAGAGATGGCTCAGAGGTTAAGAGCATTGTCTGCTCTTCCAAAGGTCCTGAGTTCAATTCCCAGCAACCACATGGTGGCTCACAACCATCTGTAATGCAGTCTGGTGCCCTCTTCTGGCCTGCAGGCATACACACAGACAGAATATTGTATACATAATAAATAAATAAATGTTTAAAAAAAAACAGTGATAACAACTGTATGAGAAAACACCCTTACACTGTTGTCGGGGTTTCTGTCCTGCCCAGTTTCTGCAGTTGTTAAGTCCCAAAGAAATCACACAGAGGTCTACATTAGTTATAAACTATTGGCCTAGTAGCTCAGAATTTTATTAACTCTCATAACTTGTATTAGCCCATTATTCTTGTTTATGCTAGCCACATGGCTCGGCACCTTATTCAGTGAGGCAGTTACATCTTGCTTCTTTTGTGGCTGGGTCACAACTGCAAACCAAGCTTTCTTTCTTCCCAGAATTCTCCTGTTCTCATCGACCCACCTCTACTTCCTGTCTGGTTGTCCCACCTAAACTTCCTGCCTGGCTACTGGCCAATCAGCATTTTATTAAGATACAATTGACAGGGTACAAACCATTGTCCCACACATTACACCTTGTTGGTAGGGATGTAAATTAGCCCAGCATCTGTGGAAATTGGTGTAGAGGCTCCTTAGACACTCAAAAATAGAACTTCCACACATTCATACAGACACACACTCTCACACACATGGGCATTATACAATACATATTCTCTCACACACATGTGCTCATGGCTCCATATATGATCAGACACATCCACACCCTCACAGACACCCCACCACTCCAGCCTCTACCCATCCATCCATCCCCTCTTTCAAAGTCAGAGCAACAGAGCATGCCCTTCAGTGCTGTGAGGTCTGGCCTGGTAGGTCCCTCAGGTCCCTCGGGGAATTAGTCCTCCAGGCCTGGAGCCTGGGACCCTTTCTCCCCAGGCTCTTACCACCTCTTCTGGCCAGACCATGCGGAGGATCTCAGAACAGGAAATGGCTGTCCATCCGGTTGAACTTGCCTGTTCTCCCATTTTTGGCTGCTCATAATCCTACCTTCCGGCCTGAAGCTTTGCCTCCTGGGGTTTGTGCTCAATATTCTTTGCATACAGACCTGGATTTTGTTCCTGTGAGACTCAGAGGGCCCCTAAGCTGGTGGGGGTGGGGGATCAGCAAAAAAGACACACAAAGTCCAGGCTTTTCTGAAAATGGTAATTAAGACAGTCTTTAAATCGTGGGAGAAAGAGAGCCAGAGAGGAAGGACAAAGTCGAATCACTTTGGGGAATGTCATCTCAGAAGGTGGGAAATGACCCTTGTGCCGGGAGGAAGAGATCTGGTGAGAAGAGAAACTTGGTGGTGTGAGTCAGCCCTGCAGATTAGGAAGGCCCAGGGCTGGGAAATCATGGGACGGCTCACCCTCTGTTCCTTTCCATCTCCAGCAACAGGCTGGGGGCTCCTTTAGAAAAGCGCTTTCTGCTCAAGCCTGAGGACTAGAGCTCCAGGCTCAGTGAGAGACGCCATCTCAAAACATAAGTGGAGGGTGACTGGGGAAGGAAATCCATTGTCAACCCCTGACCTACACACACACACATACACACACACACACATGGGTCAGCAAGTGTGAATGCAAGCATGTTTTCAATTCAAGTATAAGCAGGCCATAAGAATGCTTCCCAAGGATGGGGATGGGGACATAGCCCAGAGGTAGAGTGCTTGTCTGGAAAGCATGAGGGCCTGGGTTCATTTCCCACCAGGACAAACAAACAAACAGCTTTATTAAAGTATAGTGCTTTCCTGGTTTTACACAGCAAGGTCCTAGTCAGCCAGGGCTATACAGCGAGACTCTGGCTAATGAAAATAAATAAACAGATGATAGGTAGGTAGGTAGATAGATGGATGACAGATAGATAAATAGATGATAGGTAGATGATAGATAGATAGATAGATAGATAGATAGATAGATAGATAGATAGATAGATAAATAGACAGACAGATGGATAGATAGATGATAGATAATAAGTAGGAGTTTTCTCTGTATACAATTATGATGGATATAAATTATGATAGAGAAACTTATATTTCTCAAGGTAAAAGCCCCAACTTTTCCAGTCAACTGTCAACTGAATTGTGTTGCTTTGTTTACTCATTGCAGGGCCTCTGCCAGTGACCACACAGGAGGACCATAGCCACTGCACCCACACTGTGTGCCCCTGCACGTGTCCCCTAGTGAAACTGCATGTGAGTGGTCAAGCTTAGAGTTTACAGCTACTCTCAGATAAGAGGAGTGTACCAATGTGTTGTATATATGTAAACATACACGCACTCATGCATATGCACGCACGCGCGTGCGCACGCACACGCACAGACACACACACACACACACAGAGGAATGTACTGGGTTGGTGCATCTCAATGGTGCCAGCCACACACAAGATCCTGCACACTCTATCCTGGGCACCACAAATACGTGTATTTCGTAAATCTACCCTAGTGCATTATAGACCTTGGCCTTACCTACTTCATTAGACCACAGTTGGCCCAAATCATCTCATATAAAGCCTGCTTCACGGTTGAGTAACCAAGAACTCATGTGATCCATTGACGGCTACAGTGAAAGCCAACAGGGGTTCTCTGGCTACGCTTTCTCAGTGTCAGGAAACTATAGGATGGGCCATTGTTAAATGGGGGGCCATCTGTGCACTCCACGGTAGAGGAATTCAGTAAACTAGCCCACGGGAGGCTGGAGAGATGGCTCAGAGGATCAAAAGCCTTCCCAGAGAAGGCCTGAATTTGGATCCCCAGCAACCCCATGAAGAACGGGGTGTGGCTCTGAATGTGCTTAAAACCCTAGTGCCGGAGATGGGGGTGGCAGAGATGGGAGGCCCCTGGGGTTCAGTGAGGGACCCTGTCTCAACGGAATCGGTGAGAGTGATAGAACAAGACCCCCATACACCACACCAGTGCGCATGCCCATCCCCTCCCCCTCAACACACACATGTGCACATACCACACACACCAATTAATAAAATAAACTACCACACAGTCCTGCTTCCAAAGCCAGGAGATGGCAGATCTTGGTCTCCTTTGACCTGCTGGAAGACAGTAGGGTTAGTCTCACTGGAATTTCCTGGAATACGGGGCAGCAGGATATGGCCATTTGCCTGCCCAGGACTCCGTGGTACCTGTGTGGCATGCGTGATGGGAAATTTGCAAAGGGGAGCCCCACTCCTTCTCCCCGTGACTGGGCCCCAGCTTGGCTGCTTCTTGGATGCTGCAGAGGGATTTCCAAGAGGACCAAGGAAAGCAGTCTTGGTCTGGAGATGCAGCTCCATGGGTGGAGCGCCCACCTGGCATCCACAGAGCCCTGGGTTCCATCCCCAGCATCACATACACCACATGCCTTCAATTCCAGTGTTCAAGAGATGGATACAAGAGGATCAAAAATGCAAGGTCATTCTGGACTACATGAGATCAGTTGGGGCTACGTGAGACCCTATCTAAAACAAACTGGGCTGGAGAGAGAGTCTAGTTAGTCCTTGCTGCAAAGCCTGAGGACCTGAGTTCTGTACCCAATCCCACATTATAGAAAAAGAGAACTAACTCAGAAAGTTGTCTACTGACTTTCCTGACACAGACACACACACACACACACACACACACACACACACACCATACATAAACGTTAAAAAAAATAACCAACAAAACAACAAAAAAGGAAAGCAATAACACCACTGCTAAGTCTGGCTCGCTCTTGGCCTGGGGCTGCAGCTCAATGATAGACCACAGGCTCAGCATGCACCAGGCACAGGCCCATCCTTGCTTCTCACAACTGTGGCATCTCCTCTAGGGGCTGTGGGTATCCATCTCCACGGCTAGCTATCTGGGCTTCTAGCCCCCTCCTTCCCATCAGTTGTTACTAGCGGGGCTGATCTCTCTTCATGGTCTCCTGTCTTCCATCAACAGCCTGTTCTATTTCTAGCTCGTGAATTGCTAGGCAACAGCACCCATTCTTGTCTCTGTTTCGATTTCTCTTATTATTTTTTATATCTTTCTTGCATGGATACTCTCTGCAATATAGAATTCTGTCACTAGAGAAAGCAGATGTTCCCTTTAGCCATCCTCAAGATCTATTTAAACTTCAAAAAAGAGGTCCAATCCTGTCTCCCTTAGAAAGGCTCAATTTCTTCCCTTCTTTCCATAGGAACCAAGGTTACTAGACTGCCCCAGTTCACAAAAAAGCAGTAATTTTTTTGGCTTCTGTTCATCACCACTCCCCTTCACTCTACCGCCTTCTCCATGTCTCATTTCTTTCTTTCCAAAGACACAGAACTGTCTTTTGACACATGCTGTGGTCTAACACATGTTCTGTTGTTAAAAGGACTTGGCATCCCAACAGGAAAGGGACCCCACTTGCATTTTGCCTGCTATGGTTCCCTTGTGGTTTGTTTCCCAGGGATGCGTGTTGGGAACTCCATTGTCAGTCTGAAATGTGAGAGGTGGTGAGACCCTAAGAAATGGAGTCCAATGGGAGGTCCTCAGACTGTTGAGGGCCTGTGTGTGGAAGGGAGTTCTTGTCTCCCTGATGGGTTCTCACCAAAACCTCTTCTGACTTCTTGTTTCAAGGTGTGATCCCTGACTACCACAGCTGCATGCGCTTCTACCACGAGTTGCCAGCTGGAGACTGAGCCAGTAGGACCTTCCAGGCCGTAAGGCTACAAGCTGAAGAAACCTCTTCTTAGACTGTAGCCTGCCTGGGGTATTTTATAATAGCAATGGAGCCGAACTAATTCAGGGCTCATCTCTAGCCCTTTGATCACCTGAGTCTGTGCAGCACTCTCCTTTGCCCCCTCTTGAGTGTGCACACATGCAGTACAAGTTCATACCCCTGCTTGTTTATATAGGAGACGACCTCTCTGCTACAGATTCTCCCTGGCTCAGTCTACCTGGATTCCAATTCCCTGAATCAGGCAGCCCTGTACCCTGTTACGGCTTCAGACTTCTGAATTGTTGCTAGGGTGACTGTCTTAGAACATGTTCCAGATTTCCTTTCTGATGCAACCCGTGGCAATTTAGGGGAGGAGAGGATTTATTTGCCTTATACTTCCAGGTCGCAGCACAATATTGAGGGAAATCGGTGTAAGAATTCAAGTAGGAACTTAAAGTAGAAACCATAGAGGAACATTGTTTGCTGGCTGGCTCACTGGCTTGTATTTATCTACTTTACCTGGGTAACTCAGGAACCCCCATCCAGGGAATGGTGCTACCCACAGCATACTGAACCCTCCCACATCAATTAACAGCTAGGATAATTTCCCAGAGATATGCCCATAGACCAATCCAATCTAGGCAGTTTCTTAATTGAGGCTGCTCTTCACAGAGGACTCTAGGCTGGTCAAGCCCAGAGCTGAAAATAATGTTTTTATGACATTAAAAAACAATAATATAAAATATTTTTATGGGATTGGAAACATGGCTTGGTGGTTAAGAGCACTTGCAGATCTTCAAGAGGACAGGGTTCCAGTATCCACGTTAGATGGCTCACAACTTTCTGTGACTTCAGATCCAAGAGATAATGCCCTCTCTGGCCTCCCCAGGTACCCTCACATATGTGGCATACACACACAGACACAGAAACATAACAACATAAAATAAATCTTTAAAAATATATTTATATGGTTGTCCTAGTTAGAGTTCCTATTGCTGTGAAGAGACACCATGACCAAAGCAACTCTTACAAAGAAAAAGCATTTAATTAGGGTGGTGGTTTACAATTCAGAGGTTTAGTCCATCACCATGGTGCAGCATGCTGGCATGCAGATAGACGCCGTGGGGAGAAGCAGCCAAGTATCCTACATCTTGACTTGCAAGCAACAGGAAATGGTCTGTCTCATTGGGTGTAGCTTGAGCGTAGGAGACCTCAAAGCTGTCTCCCACAATAACATACTTCTTCCAACAAGGCCACACCTATTCCAACGATGCTGTACCTCCCATTAGTTCCACTGCCTTTGGGAGTCATTTTCCTTCAAACCACCACAATCTACTCCCTGGCTTCCAAAGGCATTAGTTATATCATAATACAAAAATGCATTCAATCTAATTTCAAATGTCCCCATAGTCTATCACAGTTTCAAACTTATTTCAGAATCTAAAATCTCTTCTGAGATTCATGGTAATCTCTTAACTGTAATTCTCTATAAAATTAAAAATAAAAAAACCAGATCACATACTTCCAGTATATAACGGCACAAGATAAATATTACCATTCAAAAAATGTAAGGAAAAAAGCATAGTCAGAACGTACTGGGCCAAAGCAAGACTGAAAAACTGAAAACTAGCTAGGCAAACTCCAAACTCTGCATCTCCATGTCTAATGTCAAAGTGTTCTCCAGATCTCCAACTCCTTTCTTCTTTGTTGACTATAAAACACTTCTTTCTGATGAGCTGGTTTCTCTCCCTGTTATCAGGTTTCCTTGGCAGGTATCCTTTGACTCTGGTATCTCTAACATCTTGGGGTCTCCACATGGCTGGAGCTGCCAAGTTCTGCTCCTTGCTGAGCTGGAACATGGCTATTTTTGAGATTTTCTCTGCCAACATAATTAATCCAAAACTCTTCACTTTAGCCTCAGGCAGACTCTTCCTGCAAGGGCACAGCCAGCCACATTCTTCACCGAAGTATCATATGAATGACCTCTTGGCCACATATCAATATTTTTCTCCTCTGACATCTTTTAAGCCAACCCCCCACAGTTCATCAAATCACATTCAGCACCACTGTCTTCCATGCTCCTACTAGCATGACCAACTAAGCAGCACTTAATGCATCCAACTGCTTTTCTAACCCACAGCCCCAAGGTTCACATTCCTTCAAACAAAAATGTGGTCAGATTTATGACGACAATACCTCTGTCCCAGTTACCAACTTCTGTCTTAGTTAAGGCTTCTATTGCTGTGAAGAGACACCATGACCAATGCAACTCTTATGAAGGTGCATGCATGTTTGTGTGTGGGTGCGGGCGCACATTTGCAGAGGCTAGAGGTTAATGTGGGGTATTTTTCCTTGAATGTGCTCTATATAGTTATTTATGGAGGGCACGTGAGCATACCAGGGCTCACGCGTGTAGGTAAGAGGACAACTTGCAGGACTCAGTTCTCTCTAACCATGTCGTTTCAGGGGACTGAATTCAGGTTGTCAGGCTTGGCAGCAAGCACCTTTACCTATGAGCCATCCTGCTGACACCAGCAAGGAGCACAGAGAAAGGAAGTGGAAGGATGTGGAAATCTAGTGCATGACGTCATCTCTCCTGGGAAGGAGGGGGCGTCTTCCATCCCTAGTTTGGGATTGGTCAGTTTGAGCAAAGACAGGGAGGCTGATAGGCTCACAACTCTGAGATGAGCACGTCCTGATGAGGCTCATGCCGTGCACTTGTTGACTAGTCCACAGGCAGGGGGTTCCTCCTGGCAGGAAGAAAATCTGCCCAGGCCTTTAGGCCTTCAGACCTTTGTCTCCAGGAAGGAGTGTGAGGAAGAAGTCAGCCATCCTGGAAGTTCACCATCTTTCTTACCTAGTCCTGGCCTCTCTCCCTGCCTGTCCAGGAATCTTGCTTCTAGTCTGTTGGTGGAGGCTGCTTGTTCATTCCCAGCCGCTTAGACTGGAAATAATCACTCAGAAACTACATTGTTTAAATCACTCTTTGGCCAATAGCTTAAGTGTATTTCTATTCTAGCAAGCTTTTACATATTAAATTAACCCATTTCTATTATTTTATTTCTATTATTTTACCACAAGGGTCGTGGCCTACTGGCAAGGTTCCAGCTGGCGACTCATGTCTTTCTCTGGTGGCTCATGGCTTCCCCCTGACTCTGCCTTCTTTCTCCCAGCATTCAGTTTTCCCTCCTAGCTCTATTCTGCTAAGCTACTGGCCCAAACAACTTTATCAATTAACCAATAGAAGCAGCACATAGACAGAAGGACTTCCCACACCACTAGTCCCTCAAACCTGAAGCTCTTCAATTCGGATAGACCGACTGACCAATGAGCTTCAGGGATCCACTAGTCTGCATCTCCCAAGTGCTGAGTTTATGGCCACACACTGTTGTACCTGGTTCATTATTGCATAGGTCTGGTGGATCAAAATTCAGGTCCTCATGCCTGCCTGCCTGCAGGTTCTATGGACAGAGCTGTCTCCTCAGCCCTCAGTCATTTTGGCCCCGAATGTCACAGCTACGCCGTTTGCAGCATGTGGGATCATTTTGCATTTGATGGATTGATTTCATTTCTATGTCTTTCCCCCTTTGTCTTTGTGCTGTGCTGGAACCTGCATTATTGGATTTTCATACAGCCACTTGTTTCCCATGACTAATCTCACTTCTTTCTTCCTGCTTTGACTTTCCGCTGATGCTTCACTGAGGTTCTCCACTCTACGGTTGGATGTGTTTCTGTTCTTGCTATCAGTGTCTTAGATTTTCCTTTCCCTTGCCCCAAACAGCAGGCTTTGCTCTGACTCTGCAGTGGAATGCTGAATGTTCCCCACCCCCACCCCCAAAAAGGCTGCCTGGGGTTTTCAGGAAATGCTTTGGCTACCTCTGCTGATTAGCACCATTTATAATCCAGCTCAGACCCGCAATATAACCTCTCCATCTGCTCCGTGTTTGCCGTGTCGGATTCCAGGCTGCCCCATCCCTTCCTCCCCCATCTGGCCCCTCTGAGGAGGCTTTCTTTAGCAACACCGTGGGGAACGCACCTTCCCCTTTCTGTTTCCCCATGAGCAATGCCTGCGACACGCGTGGACCCCACCCGCCAACCTCACCCTGCAATCTACTTCGTACCAACAGGCAGTGTGCTCCACAGTCCTGAAGGACTGACCCTTTCGAGGCCAAGATCCCAGTGTGGGTCAAAGGTAAGCTCAGGTGTCTGCCTTCCTGGTCCACTGTTCATTGCTAGTTGTTCATGAGCTTCTGGAGATTCTGTCTCTGCCTCTCATTTTACGGTGTGCAAGCTGGGACGACGGATATATACAGTCATTACATGGGTTCTTAGGGATACAAACTGAGGTCCCATGCCTACACACAAGCCCTTTACCCAGTGGGTGCTGGAAGGGTTTTGTGGTGAAACAGTACATTGGGGATCTCTAGCTCCGGCAGGGGGGTGGGGAGCGGGGAGGGAGGCGCCCATCCCAAACCCTGCCCTCACAGCACCAAGCACCGGTGCCTTCTCAGGAGCTGCCCACCAAACAGCAACTCCACCTCCAGCGGGTATTTAAGATCTGGCCCACAGATTTCCCCTTGTGGTCCCTCCCATCCCCCAGCCCACCGGCCCTGCCCGATGGTTTCTCCTCTTCCCCAGGGACCACTGGGGAATGCTTTGTTCAGATTAAACCTGCATTTTAATTTGGTTTGGCTTGATTGGTTATGGTATTGCTGGAGCCACCCACTCCCAGGCTACCAGGGGCTGTTTTCACTTCTCACGGGTATATTGGTGATGGGGGGGGGAGGAATACCACAAAACACAACACAGAGCAGACCTCACACCAAGGAAGCATAAAGTGGCTGACTCTGAGCAGGGATGGAAACAGTGGTAGGCAAGGTTGTAAACGGAGGCGGAGCTTTCCTGTCCCAACCGTGTGGTCCCAAATAATCACATAGAAACTTAGGCTAATTGTGAATTTTTGACCTGTAGCTCAGAATTATTACTAACTAGCTCTTATATTTAAATTGATTTATTTCTATTCATCTATGTATTGCCACGTGGCCATGGCTTTTACTGGTCTGCTGACATGTTGCTTCTTGGGTGACTGGCTGGCATCTCTCTCAATGCCACCCCTCCTCATCCAAGTCCTCAGTTTCATTGTTCCACCTAACCCTATCCTATCTGGCTATTGGCCAAACAGCTTTTATTATTAACCAATGGGAACAATACATATGTATAGGGTACCGAAGCATCCCATAAGCACGAGGTTGTAATGGCAGGCTCTATGGGAGAGGGTATGGGGCATGCCCATAGGGAAATTACAGTGACCGTGAAAACGCATTGCGTTGACTGTTAGTGCTGCATTGGACCTGAGTCAAGGAAGTCAGGGTGGGGGATGGGGGAACACCAGGTTCTGGAAAGTGGGTGGTTCTTAGTTGGCTTACAGGCCATTTCCCCAGCTGGCCTTTAAATGTTTTATGTCCTTTCTTGGGTTAAGGCTCCAATGATACAAAAGACAGTCACATGACCTCTGCCATTCCCCTCAGGCCCTTATGATGAGCACCTTAAGTTCCAGATCCTGTGTTAGCTGCTGAGAAGCTAAACACTGGAAGGCTTTCATGTCAACATTCCCATCTCATAAACAGGTCTCCTAGAGATGGTTTCACACCCACCCCGGGGACCAGGTCAAGCTTCAGACTCAGGCACACTCGTGAGGCCCAGGAGCTGCCACCTGAAGGTCCAAAGCCTCCCAAAGAGGATGTTCACATTGTTCCTTACCTATCATTTCCTATGCATGTTTGCAAATAAAATGGCAAGATGGCATATAAATGTTTTAAAAATATTCCCAGGCAGATCTCTGTGAGTTTGAGGCCAGCCCAGTTTACAAGAGCTAGATCCAGGGCAGGTTCCAAAGCTACAGAGATACAGAGAAACCTTGTCTTGAAAAACAAACAAACAAACAAACAAATCCTGAGTCTCAACAAATGGTGTTGGGCGAGTGACGTTTGGCCACAGAAAAACCCTGTCTCGAAAAACCAAAAAAAAAAAAAAAAAAAAAAAAAAAAAGAAGGTGGGGGTTCTAGGAAAGAAAATACAGTCTCTCATAAAGGATCCATTATTTTCTATTTCTTTAATATGGTTTAAGGTAGGCCCTAGGGTGGTCCCTGGGCTGGGTGATTAACACAACCCAACAGGAGGTTTCCACACGGGTCCTGTTCTCTCGACCAGGAGGAGTATTTTCCACTCCAACACTGGCAACGCACAGATGGTGAATTCCCATCCCATGCCAAGCATGTAAAATGGTTGAACCCCCAGGAGAACAAGAGGGCAGTTTCTTTAGTGTCAAAATGTACACTTAACCACACACCGGCAGGAACTCCTGGGCCAGCGTTCCAGGGAGAGAGACATTCATCTCCCACAAAAACTGCTGTTGGAATGCTCAGGGCAGGTCCCATTTGTCCCAGCTGAAGCCTAGAAGCAACTCGCTAGAGGGATGGCTGAAAAAGCAAGGTACATGATGCCACAGAACACTGCTCTGCAGAGAGAAATGATGAACTAGAGATGGATCTCAAGGGTGTACGTGAGAGAAAAGAGCCAACTTCAAAAAAAAAAAATCGCAGACTCTATGGCTCCATTCATAAAATGTCTCAAAATAATAAAACCATGTCTAGAGAACAGATGAACAGTGTCTGGGTCTAAGCAATGGGGCCATCAGAGCTTGGACTGGAGCCTTTACTCTTTACAACTTTACTCTTTGTAAGTTGGTGGCTTCAGGTGTTTAATTATAAGGACGGAAAGCTGATACCGCAAGGCTGGGGGAAGGCTGCAAGTTTCTGAAACGTCTCATAAACCTGCTCATATTTTACAATTAAGACACATAATGGTCTGATATCCCATGAGTTTTATGAAAATGGAGTTTCATCTGTTATGAAAAAATGATTAGTTATTGAATTAGGCTTCTTTTAGTGTTGTACAACTGCCAAAGACATGAAGCTTCAAGTCCATGTGTGGAGACAGCAGCGCAGATGTCCCATGTATCCGGTGATGTGTTCACTCAATGAGATGCTAATCTGGGGTCTCACACCAGATCTGAGTGACAGTGGGAGGGGCAGCCGCTGGGGACCTGCATTGCCCAGTTTCAAGAGACTTGCTGAGCTGAAAGTTGCCTTCAAGGAAGGTTCACCATCGTGCTGGGCCGATGTTTGGGTGACAATGGGTTCTGTCAGTGGCTGGGAATGTGGTTTGTCATCTCCGGTCATCTTGTGTTGTCATCTCAAGCACCTTATTGTCCTGCCCAGACAGGCGTCTGATATCAAAGTCAATTCCTCAATTCCTCAGCCACTCATACCTGGGGACTGGCACCTCAGATAAGGTTTGTGTCTCCGCTTTTCTCAGCTCTGCTGGGGACTCGCACAGGCATTGGGCTCCTGGCTTTCATCGTTCCCAGTGTTGGCTACCTGTTGTTGTCTTTATTTAATGCTTTTATTTATACTGTATGGTGCACACAAACATGCATTTGAGCATGTGGAAGTCAAATGCCACCCTTGAGTGTTGTTTCTTGGGTGTTGTCTGTTTTTGCCTTGAGACAGGGTCTCACACTGGCTTGGAGCTCACTAAATAAGAGAAGCAAGCTAGCCAGTGATCTACTCTGTTGGTCAACTAAGAACCGCCCACATTCTGGAACTAGGTTCCTCGGAGCACCTCCCACCCCACCTTCAATACCTCAGTGACAATGACCCCATCATCACGAAGGGTCAATGCAACATGTTCCTACAGTCTTGTGTTCTCCCTGTGTGCATGCTCCAGACCCCCATAAAGCCTGCCCGCCACAGCTTGGCCTGCCTCTGTCTCCATCCTACTCAGAGGCAGACATTTTGAATTACCCCCCCCCAATAAACCTCCTGTGTGGAATTTGTGGATTGTGTGGTGTTTGTGACATTCCTTGGCCCCCCATCAGTGAGATGCTCTTTCACCGCAAACCCTTTCATTGCTTGCTTGGCTCAGATAGGCTCTGCCTATATCTGTGCTCCCCTCCAGGGTCTGAGTCACACCAGGCTCTAACTGTGTGCTCCACCTACAAACAGCTCACCTCCAGTTCACCTATCAATCTACCCTCTATCCAACACCAGCCATTGGTTGAGTTGAAGGAAGTGACCATTAAGTCCCTGATACCCCTCTGGTACTCCTGGAGGAAGTAGGCTCTCCAGACGTAGCCCTTAAAGCCACAGTGTGCACTTTTCACTGACACTATTCCTGACTCTTTCCCTTGGATGACACTATGTTTCTGAGCTCGTTTTTGTTTTGTTTTCTCTCTCTCTCTCTCTCTCTCTCTCTCTCTCTCTCTCTCTCTCTCTCTCTCTCTCTCTGTGTGTGTGTGTTTTGGCCTCACTGGAAAGTCTTGGTATCAGGCACCAATTGTCCTCAGGTTACTTGTCCTGTTAAGTGTGGTGACAATTCACTGAGTAGCCTGGTCTTCTCTCAGTTCCCCCTGAGACCTAGGGATGCCCTCCACTACAGACACACGACTTCTTATCCATGGAAATGGTCTTGCCCATACTTTCTGACTCCCGCTTGGGATGCCTCTTAGAGAGTCTCTGAACCATTCCATCTAGTGCCTGACTTAAGGGTTTCTAAACTTATCCACCTTTGGAATCAAACCTGGCTTCAATATCCCTTAGATAACCAATCCAAAAGACCACTTAGTGGTACCCCAGATCCCAATATTATTCAGGACCTTTACAAATACTATATGCAATCGGGAAAATGGAAAGAGATTCCCCATTCCCTATGTTCAAGCTTTCTCTTTTCTCTGCTCCAAGGCCTGTTTGTTGTTATGCCCTATCTCTTAACTTACTGTTGATGGATCTATAAGTTTGTTGCAATGTGGAAACTGGGAAGGGACCTAGCAGGAGTGGGAGAAGGCAAGGAGCAGGCAAGCTGCAGCCTGCACACAGCCAGCACACACTCCTCACTGGCTGGTGCATCTCTCAGCTCCCTCCTGCAGCATCCTGTCTGTAGGCAGACCTCTCTCTGCAGGCACCAGGATTACAAGCATGCACCACCACACCTGTCTTTTATGGAGGTTCTGGCTGTCAAGCTTAGGTTGTCGTTCTTGCACAGCGAACACTTTATTGGTGGCTCCGTCTCCCCAGCCTTCTCCTCTATCATTTATAGTAGGCATTTGTAAAGAAAGGGCTTCTAGGAATAGGAATGCAGCAAATAGCAGGAAGCTGCAATAGGCTTTCTGTGTGTTTACAACAACTTGTATCTGGCACCCAAGGTCAGAGAGGGTAGATGTGAGAGCCAGAGGGAGCCAATATTGCTTGGTGGCTTTCTGTTACACCAAACACCATGAGGCTGTGTGTGTGCAAATGGGTGTTACATAATTCTTTCATAGTCTATTAGGAAATATCTTCCATTCCAGTGTGCACACACAGACAAACCTCCCA
>NW_004949202.1:811051-835404 GCF_000317375.1 Microtus ochrogaster
GACCTCCCACACCAGAGTGCACACAGAGAAAGACTTCCCACACCAGTGTGCACACACAGAAAGACCTCCCACACCAGTGTGCACACACAGAAGGATCTCCCACACCAGTGTGCACACACAGAAGGACACACACAGATCAGTTACTCAGACCTATGAGTCACACACTGAGCTGACTCCTGGCCTGTCTGGCCTCGAAGCCCAGCTGCACCCAATCTCAGGCCATATTGCCTATACACAGTATGCAACATGACTTCACATGGATCAGACAGAGCACTGACCCTTTTCCAGTGTAGAAAGAGACTGCACCTTGGTTTCCCAGCTGCCCAGACCCAAATAATCACACAAAAACTAAATTAATCACAACACTGTTTGGCCAATGGCTCTAGCATATTCCTCTTACGTCTTAAAGTAACCCACTTCTATTAATCTGTGCATTGGCATGAGGCTGAGGCTTACTAGTAAGGATCCAGTGTCTGTGTCCTTCGGCAATAGCATGGCATCTCCTCAACTCCGCCTACTCTCTATCTCTGTTCAGATTTCCCAGTGACTTTACTCTGTTAAGCTATTGGCCGAAATAACTTTATTCATTAAGCAATAATAGCAACACATACACAGAGGAACATCCCACATCATTCTGGTCTGAAAGACAGAGTCATGTTAGACATGCTGTTTTTGTCTGGAACCTGTCATTAAGATTCCAGAGGCTTTGATGGACACACATCCAGTTTCCCACTGTCACAAGACCTGGCTTCCGGGCACCCAAGGCCACTTCTTTATGTTTCAACCTCCATGTCAGTGTGGGAATCTTTCAAGAAAGCCTTCAGAAAAAGCGTGGCCTGTAATTACAAATTGGGAATGTCTCTGTTAATACTGCTCCCCACAGAAGCCTCCGACTTTGAAGGAAAACATCACTGGCAAATGACCAGGTGGGCCGAGCGCAGCCTCTCCGTCTTCCCCACGAGCTCCCTTAGCCCCTCTGCACTCCAGAAGTCTCGTGTGATAAGCAGCATCAGTCCTCATGTTCCAGAAGGTTCCAAACGCTCTCTCAGTCTGCCTCTTCCACTCACTGGCGTCTCTGTCCAGCCTTTCTATCAGCATCAAAGGTCTCAACTGCCCCACTGCGCTTCCAAAGCACTCTGCTCGGGACGGCATTGCTAAAGAGAAACAGTGAACCGGAAACAGCTGTACAAAGAGCCCAGGGCTGGGTCCCCCGGGGCTCACGCCTGGCCATCTGGGTCTCCTCTTTAGGCTAATCTCCCCAGTTCTCAGAGAGGCAGCCCATTAATTCAGACAGCTGGGAAATGATAGAAACCATTTTTAAAAAAAAAAAAAATTATTCTTATTATACATTGTTTACATTTCAGGGTCCAGGGGACTTTGGACCTATGATCTTTCGCAAGCTGTTCAAGCCCAGAGGCATGGGTGCTGAGAACTCAGGCCAAGACTCCCCCTTTCTTCTGGGGTTCTAGTTAGGGGATACATGGAGCCAGTCTACACCAGAGGTACTGTTGACAAGTGGGCAGCTGGATGTAGATGTTTTCCTTTTTAGATCCAGTTTGAGGTTTTAGTGGGATGCCTGACTGAGTGGTGGGTTCAGTTTTTCTGGAAGCAAAATTTCTCCTACAGAATAAGAAAAAAATCTACTTCCTCAGTGAAGGTTAATTCAAAGACTTTGCTTTTGGCAATGAACTCCAATCTCAGGTATACACTGCAAAACCCAACACTAGGCGGTGGGGCATGGCTCAGCTGATAAAGTGTTTGTTGTCCAAGTACCAGGATCCGAGCTCAGATCTGCAGCACCCATGTAAGAAGCTGGGTACAGTGATTCACTTGTAATCTCAGCACGTGGGAGGCAGAGACAGGAGGATCCCGGTGCTCACTGGCCAGCCAGTTTAGTCAATTAGTGAACCACAGGTTCAGTGAGAGATCCCGCCTCAAAAGTACGATGGAGAATGATGAGAAAGACCTGATATTGACCTCCAGGCTCCCTTTCTTTTTCTCTCTCTCTTTCTCTCCCTCCTTCTCCTTTCTCTCTTTCTCTCCCTCCCTCTCTGTCTCTCCCTCCCTCCCTCCCTGTCTCTCTGTCTCTGTCTCTCTGTCTCTCTGTCTCTCTCTCTCACACACACACATACATACACATGCACACACATGCCAACCTTAAACTCTGTATTGAACAAGACGTCAAAAAGCAGGCATCAACCTGGAGAGCAGTCTCCTTCACCCACACTTCCTCCTCTCATCTTCTCTGCGTTTATCCTGCCAGAATTCCCATAACGCAGGAGTAATGAACCCAGCATCAGCCTGTCACTCCCTGCCTGGGTCAGCGACTCTGCTTTCATTCCCAGATGTGATGATCTCTCGCTTTAGGAAAATAAATGCAGAACAGGATGCTGGGTCGCGGGAACACAGACTGAATATGAAAATAAAAAAACTTCTAAGGAGATTTAATGCTCAATTTAAAGGAAGCCAGTTACACATTCAATTCCAACATATTTCCAAACTATCAGCTCACAGTTTTTAATATGATACAATTTTGTCTGAACTTTTTCACTTCTATTTTGGTTTTTATGTGGAAAGCTGGACCCATAGAAAACCTATTTGATACAAAATGACTTTTTTTCTCCAATGTGTTTCTTCTTCACCTTGCAACAAATATTATTTTAGTAACAAAGATATTTTTAAAAGATATTCTTTAAAAGTGTTCTTATGTATGGGTGCTTTGCCCGAATGTGTCTGTGTACGGCATACATGCAGTACCTGAAGAGGCCAGAAGAGGGCATTAGGTGTCCTGGGACTGGAGTTAGAGACAGTTGGAAGCAGTCACAGAGGTGCTGGCATTGAACCCAGGTCCTCTGTGAGAGCAGCCAGTGCCATCTCTCCAGCCCCAGATGACAAAAATCTTAACACGGAGCTGGAAACCCAGAGTGAGCGCTGTTTCTGAAGGATTAGATTTCCAACTGAACTGTGGTCCCTGAAAGAGTAATTCGACATGAAAGCAGACACCTTTCTGTGTTCCTTGTCCAAAACGCAGTCAGGGAACTCTGGGTTCTGCGGCCTCCTGCTCTCTCTTGCTGGCCTCTCCTTTTGCTGATGGCCTGGGTTATTTGAGAGAGTGTTAAATGACAAGGACGCAGGTCACACATGCACTGGCTGTATCAGGCAGCTGTGCCACTGTGTCAAAAGACCTGTTAGACTATGGAAGCAGCAAGTGGTGTGGGATATCTGTATATGTGTTGCTTTTATTGGTTAATAAAAAAGCTGCTTTCGGCCAACAGCTTAACAGAATGTAGCCAGGCTGGAAGGGAAATATACAGAGAGAGTAGGGGGAGTCAGTGAGACACCATGTAGCTACTGAAGGAGACAGATGCTGGGACTTTGCCTGGTAAGCCACAATTATGTGGTGATACACAGATTAACAGAAATGGGCTAATTTAAGATGCAAGAATCAGCCAGAAATATGCTTAAGCTATTGGCCAAAGAGTATTGCAATTAATACAGATTTCTGTGTGATTATTTTGGCTCTGAGGAGCCGGGAACAAATGAGCAGCCTCTGCCACTGCCAACAAACAAGTCTTAAATATTTTGGGGTTGGTATGAATTTTTGTATGATGATAAAAATTTAAAGTTATATTTGCTACAACATTATATATTTCAATTCTGGCTTAAAATATACTGTATACGATGATAACATTTTAAGGTTATAAAAGTCTACTCATACTGACTACCAGGTCTAGACACAGTTTACCTGTCTACCAGATGATAAAGGTGGAACCACAGAACACATCTCAGTGTAGCTGTTTTGCTAGTCCTTATTTAAAGGATTTCACTTTGCAATGACTGCGCTTAACAATCAACCACCTGTGCCTCATGACGAATGATTGGATAGGAAAAAGGTGTAAAGTTGACGTAAGATATTAGAGAATGACAGTTTAAGCTGTGAGGATCTAAGACAATGTTTTTAAGATACATAAAGGCAAGTTATAAAGGTCTAAAAATGTTTTAGGGCGTGCAACTGCAGTGTGTAGAGCTATAGGAAAGTGATTTAAGGTGTTTTTGGCCCTCTTCCCTCTCCCTGTTGTTGTCATACTAAGGCTTCAAAAGCTCAGGTTTCGCATTAGTCAGTGGAGCTCTGAGGAGCTGCTACTCTAGCTCTGGTGAGCACTGTCTACTGTTAGCATTGCCACAGGCTCAAGGGTTTAAATTTCCTTTGGTTGATCATAGACACGCTAAGTCCAGATGTAATTGATATACAGACACAAGCCTGGGGTAAGAGACCAATTTTTATCTCCGATCATAAAGTCTCCTGTCATCTCCCATCATTCAGCCTTCTGCATATGCTGTCAAAATTAAGCCTAAAGTTTGTTAAAACTAACAATCAAAATCAGGTATACAAAAGATGGTTATGAAAGATTGAATTATTGAGTAAAATAGATTAAATTTATAATACTATTGCATGGCAGGAACCCCAGGCTCAAGTTGCTCCCTTAGATGCTGCATAGGCTCCCTTGGAGGGGGCACCATTCCACCAGGTAAAGGTGAATGCTATCCTCACTACAGGACAAGGATACACGGGAAAGAAAACCTCCAATAAATGTGCTTCTTCTGCCTACAGCTGATGAGGACTGACAGCCTCTGGCTGTGTTGGCTCGACTTCTGTGGTCACATAGGCCTGGCAAAACCAAACAAACAAGCAAAACATCCTCCTTATCTAAAGACGAATTACTCCTCACGTGTCACAGGACAGGGGATGGATTCTCTTCCCTAGTGGAGGAGCTCAAAGTCTGCACCCACATCCTAAAGGTCTCACACAACGGAGATGAGAATAGCAATGACTCTGCACTCAGTGTCTCCCGAACTGCCCCCATCAAGATGTTGTGAATAAGGGAGTCTTGTGTCTAAGCCTCCACCCAGCCGGTAAGAGACGTGCATGCTGGCTCAACTGGCCATGCCCTATCCCTGGCATTCGTTTCTTCCTTTTAGTAAATGCTAGTTTCAAGGCTCACACCCTAACTACCTATGTTCCCTCATTAAAGGATGGCCAGACACTCTCAGAGCAAACTCACAGCGTTGGAGAGTTATTCAGAATATCCAAGCGACATCTTCAACAGTTTTTCTTTGTTTGTTTGTTTGGTTGGTTAGGGTTTTTTTTTTTTTTTGGTGGGTTTTGTATGTGTGTGCGTGTGTGTGTGTGTGTGTGTGTGTGTGTGTGTGTGTGTGTGTGTGTGTGTGTGTGTGTGTGTGTATTTGTTTCTTTCTTTTATGTGTAGAGTCATCAGCAAATGATTTTATTGTGTGATACCCCAAACCCTCAGATTCTTTGCAAGGAGATGACTCAGATTAAGAAGATTCTCTCCATCTTGGGCTTACCTGTAGTGCTTTGAGAACATAGTCCAGTCTCTATCCAGAGAGAGAGCTTCAGGGACAGTGCCACATTCTCATCTTGAAGCCTATAAGGAGTGCCCAGACATTGGCAGTGATGCTTGTGGGTGTTTTCTAAGATTTACCAAAAGCCGGTGTTTTCTAAGGCCCGTTTAATTTCGTTATCTTGCTTTATAAATTTCACCTCTAAACAACTAACCTAGCCTTAAATAGAACAATGCTAAGAACACGCTTATGGCTGTCATTCCATGGTCCTGCTGCAATCCTGGTTCAGGTACCGAGATGGGGAAGAGGCATCAACACAAAGAAGGATTCTGTCTGATCACCAGATGGTTTTCACACAAGCGGCTAGCCCCCAAAAGCTCAAGCCATCTTTTTTTTTTACACTTCAAAAGCATGTTTTCCCCATACTTCAGTTTTAACCTCAGGGAAAAAAAATGTATGTTTTTGTTCCCCCAACTTTTACATTAAAACAACTTTTAAACCAAACACAATGTTCAGCATTTTGTTAGCTTGGTTAAATATCAAACAAGGCATACCCTGTCCTTACAAAGCTTAAAGGGGATAAACACAGACACATATTCCCAAGAACAACAATATCATTCAAAACTTAACAAAACATATTTATAGAAATAGGGTGATTTGCCATAAACTGCTTGCATACAGTTAGCTTGTATGTCTCCAACTGTTCCCTTGCCCTGCAAAGGGGTCCTGCACTTCTAAGCCTCTCTATAAGTAACTTGAGAAACATCAGCTCACAAAGAATTTTTGAGAAAATACTGGAGTTTCCGGATGATTACATCTGCATTACCAACAAAGTGAAACTAAAGACCACCAAGAAAATCACACACATTATGAGAGAGAAGAGAGCGTGCAGGCCACTCGGTCCCAGCGGCATTCTGCAAGGTCCACTGGTTCCTGCCGAGTGAGAGACATCTCCATGGACTTTGCCTCATGAGACCAGCATTCATACGCTCATCTGAAACTAGGCCACACGGCTCCCAACGCTGTCAGTATGTGGTGACCTAGAGATGTTTCCATCAACAGAGGGAGAAGAGAACCGGCTTTAGCCTTCTTTGTTAATTCAATCTATACCATGTGTAAGTTATTCTTACAGATTTGGTATGGCTGACTGCTTTCATCTCTCATATGCTGGTTGACTGTATGGGATGAAAATGTTATAGAGAATTTTAAAATGTTCTGTTAATAAGGTTAATTTTTTTTAAACTTTGTAATATAAACGTTTTCATTGTGTAACTTTGTCTCTTAATGTTCCCCACAAAGATGTATGAATATTATCACCTTCTGACTTATGTTCTGGATCCTTGACCACTGTTAGGTTTTATCATGTTGCCTGGGATAGACCCTCTTCTAAGGCACAGTGTTGCTCCTCTGTCACCCTCTGTCACCCCTGGAGCAGTTACTGAGAGATATATATTCTCAAACCCCTGAAAGGAGTTTGGGTGACCTCTGAAAAGGGGAAGGGGACGTGGGTCATTCAACTCATGGCCCATCCCTCTTCTTGTCACTCGGGACATTGATCTGGGGGACTCAGCACTGAAACAGCCAGAGTGAAGTCTTCTGTGTCTCAATTAACCTCACTCTCCCCATCCCAGACCAGTTTAACATCCTTCAAGACCTGCTCAACCCCTCAACTGCTACCCTACCCCAAAACTAAAAAGGAACAGATCTGAATCCCAGGATGAGATTTGTACCCACCTCCATGAACATGTTGCTTCCAGGCCAATAAATCCTGTTTTAAAAGTGGGTGCTTAGAGACAGGGACCAGAATAATCCAACCACAAGCCTCCCTCTGTGTGTGTGTCTGGTTCCCTCCCATCCCGGCTTCTCCTCTGGACCATTCCTTTCCTGATTATCCTCATATGTATGTTTTTACTCTGCCTTTTAAACGTTCTACTTATTGAACGTCACACTATACCCCTCAAATGTTCCACTTGAGTTCTCTCAACAGTTCTCACCCTACAACAGCTCCGTTTGATCCAGAGACACACACAACAAGACCTAGATGCTGAGGAGAAACTCTGGCTCCTGAGACATTCCACCCTTCCACCCCAGGCCGGGTAGAGTTCTTACATTAGCCCTCGACCAGTTCTCCCGCTCCTGTGATGCGCCGTAGCTCGCTGCTCCTTCCGCTAGTTCATTTTGATGTGGCAGTCCTGGCAATAGGGCTGTCACTGTCACCCTGAATCAACTCTTTGTCCGCCTCCTCTCACCAGCCCACTCCATTTCTCCCACCTCTGCTCCTCCCGATTCCCCCGCCTTCCCAGAAACTCTCCCAGTTCTGCTCTGTGACCAAATCGTCTGCTTACAGGCCTCTATTACCTATTCCTCCAGTCTCTTCAGGAATCTAGGATGCCAGTCACCTGATCCATCGCAGCCAATCAGGCGCTCTCCTGCTAACGGACTAGAGGATGCACTCATCAATGGACCGAGAACTACCCATCCCGCACAGACCCTTCCTCGGCAGAAAACAGCCCTGCCCTACCTGTTTCATATCCTCTCAGAGTTCGGAGTGATAGTTTACAGCTGAAAGACTACATTTCCCAGCTTCCCTTGTGGACTACAGACGCTATTTCTGTTCCCACAAGGGCCTGCATCCCATCTTCTGGGGGGATTTTGGCCATCAGCACACATGGGTGACAAAAACACTCCCTTGCCTACAGTCAGACCAAGACTATTTTTTCCCACCTTCTGTCTCTGCAGCTGCTTTAAATAATATAACAATACGTACATGTTTCATATAGGAAAACACGAATATTGGGGAAACACCCCGAAAACCATTAGTGGTTGTCTCAGTTTCAGCTCAGTTACAGATTGTGTAGTTTGTTGTTTATTTTCCCGTGACAAAGTTCCACTATGAAGTGGAGGGACCTTCATCCTTTACCACTGGTGACTGGCTAGCCCTCAGAAGCACAAGTTAGCTTATTCTTTAAAAAGAAAAAAAAATGGGTCTCTAGGCAGGCTTGTTAACTCCTGTGTAGCCAAAGATGACCTGAAATGCCTGACTCTCCTTCTTCCACCCAAGAGCCAGGATAATGAGTGTGCAACACTGTATCAATTTTAAGCAGTGCTGAGGGTGGAACCCTCATGCCAGGCAAGCCCCCTGCCCCGCAGACTGAGCGGCATTCCCAGGCGGGCAGCAGTTGCTCTTCCCGTGCAGACACACTCCTTGGAGGAGCCTGGTGTAATTATCTTGAGAGATGCTTTCAGAAACAGAGGGCCTCCCAAAGTATATGCCACAGAGAACAAAGCCATCAGAGGCCACCCTCTGGTTGTGTAACTGCTACTATACACCACAGGAAATGAATGGCCACAGCACAGGTAGCCAGCTTGGGAGTGGCATCAAAATGCTGTCCCTAAAAACAAATTATACCCTGGTATAAAACCGGAGTCCCCATGCCTGAGATCTAGGCATGGCTATGGACAACAAAACCAAGACCAGTGTAATTACTTCTAATGTGCAGTCACCGCCAAAGCCCAGCCCCACTGTCCCCCAGCCTGCCTGCCCACAGTTGGGCTCCTCAGAAAGCAGGCAGCTCTAGGTGGAGGGACTTCTCTATAAAACGGCTCTCCTCCCCTGAGGCTGGAGTAAGGCTATATCTGCTTCTTGTTTCTTATCTGGGTCAAGCTGACCACAAAAGGGCATGGAGAGATGAGGTGCCCAGTGCAAGTGAGTGTCCTGGAGGAACAGAGAAAGAGAGAGAGAGAGAGAGGGCTCATAGTGGTTTGTCCCTCCTGCAAAGTAAACCACATACAGCGGTGTGGTCAGATGCACTGGACACAGGGTGGGACCCGCCTGTGACAACATTAGCATGCCCTGGGCAGTAAGAATTTTGAAAACTAGTTCTCCCTCTCATCCTTCACTATGATTAAAGGAGTACATTTGTCTTGACTTCAGTCCTTAAGTTAGACTTGGTGCTGGAAAACTTGTAACACTTTTGCTTGGAGAAAGGATAGCCTTGTCTTGAAAGCTATGTCATCAGGAATCGACAACCATGAAGCCGGCAGGATGAACAAAAGCAGAGTACATCTGTGGCAGCTGCAGCAGGTACAGGGGCTGCATCGTGACCTAAGGTGCCCCCTGCTTACCCTATGCCCTGCTGCAAGCCTTTTGTTCAGGAGGATTCTCCCATATCATCCTTGTGGGGCACTTATCACCCTGGCCATTGGATCATTGTGTTTAATGTCCATCTCTCCCTCTAGAAGTGCGCAACGGTCAACCTCATGGGTGACTTGTTTGCCACCTGACTCCCTGTGCCTAGAGCCATGCTCTTGTGTGTGTTAGGAGATATTCCCTGAGCAAGTGAATGAAAGGAGATGGGGAGGTAGATGGGTTGATGGATGTATGCGTGTACGTGCATATAGAAGATGGAAGGATAACTTACGAATAAATGGATGGGTAGATGCATGGAAGGAGATATAAGTTAATGGATTAGAAATGACAGGTAAATGGAGATATAAGTGATAGACAGACAGAAGGGTGGATGATGTGTGGTCACTACTCTGCTGCTGTGATAAAATGTTATGACCAAGAGCAAGTTTTGGAAGAAGGAGTTTGCCTTGCCTTGGCTTATGGAGTTTGCCTTGGCTTTTTACACAGGGGAGTAAAAATCCATCATGGCTGAGAAGCATGGCAGCAGCAACGGCAAGAATGTCAGCAGGAGAGGGAGGCTGAGAGCCAACACCTTGAAACGCAAGCACAGAGTAGAGCAAACAAACTGGAAATAGGAAGAGGCGGTGTAGTCTCAATGCCCTCCTCCTGCAATGCTCTTTCTCCAGCAAGCCTTCACCACCTGAGTCTCTCCAAACAGCGCCACCAACTGGGGACCAAGTGTTCAAAGGCCCGAATATGTCCATTTGAGGGACATGTCCATTCAAACCACAAGAGAAGGATGCATCGCTAAGTGATGGGTGGATATAAATGGGTGCATGGGACTCACAGGTCCCTGAAGCATTTTGCTCCCTAACTTGCTGATTTGACCTCCGCCTAGGATCTGCAAGCACACTTTTCTGTTGGAAGGCGGAGCATACAGGTATGTGGATATGAGTAGGGGCTGCTGGAATCAAGAGGTAGGCATGGTATCTCTGCTCCAGATGCACTGGGTGGAGCCAAGAGCTCTATCCCTCGAGGAGGCAAAGCCCATGACTGTCAGGCAGCCTCCTGGGCCCCATCTGCAGAGCTTAAAGAACAAAGCCCAGCCTGTCTCCATATGGCCCCCTCGCCCTATAAACTGTGCGTGTATTTATGTAACACTTCAGGCTTGACGGAAACCAGATGTGATCAATAGTGATTTGCGCTGCATGGGAACGCTGACATACCAACCTATACATTTCTTTTTTTCCCTATGGATGCTTGCACTTAGCAATCAGGCTTTAAATCTCAGCTTTGAGTACTGAATCACATCCATTAACTTCATTCTTCCGCCAAGCAGAAACATCTGGTAACTTCTATGGGATCTGTTACGCGTATGAAAGAAATACGTCTGTGAACAACTCCCATTATCCGCCAGCCAAGCACAGTACAAGGGATGGAACGCGGAGAGGAGATGAAAACAAGGGGGTGTGGTACCCTGCCCCTCGCTTGGGTGACCTGGCAGGATGACCCAGGGCAGGGGTTTCTAATTATGATCTTAAGAGTTTTTACCAACTGCTTCCATTGTTCTAGGCACCGGACCACGGACAGAGTAACAACTGCGGTCCCCAGCTCAGCCGTTCTCTTTCCCAGATGGGCAAATGGAGGCACGGGGCTGACTTCTAACCGCAGCAGGGTTTTGAGGGGAGGGAGGCAGAACCCAGCCTCAGTTTTCAGACTCTATAGCGTCACCTCTTTCCATGAATATAAAGGGCTCTTCCTGTCTTTAAAATGAGGAAACTCGGTTGTCTTGCTTTCTCCACATTAGTGTTCTTTTCACGCTCCTGTGCTGAGACTCTGTTGTCCCCTCTTCAACGATCAAGTGTCTCTGAGGATGATCACAGGCACCCATCAGTACATTCCAGAGTCTGGGGGACTCAGGACAAGATCCCTGCTTAATTCTGTGTACTCAAGTGTTTCCCAAAGGAACTGGACCTCGAGAATAGTGTGGTCCCCTGAAAGTCTTCCTGGTACCTTGACAGTTGCTGAAGGACCTTGGCGCAAAATGTTTGGTGAGGGCCTGGGGAAATGGTTCAGATGTTAAAGTGTTTGCTGCACAAGTATGGGAACCTGAGTTTAAATTCTCAGCACTCACATAAAAAACTGGGTACATGCTGGATGGTGGTGGCACACACCTTTAATCACAGCACTCAGAGGCAGAGGCAGATGGATCTGTGTGAGTTCAAGGTCAGCCTGAGCTACAGAGGGAGTGCCAGGACAGGCTTCAAACCTACACAGAAAAATCCTGTCTCAAAAAAGAAAGAAGAGAGAGAGAGAGAGAGAGAGAGAGAGAGAGAGAGAGAGAGAGAAGAAAACAACAGCAGCAACAACAAAAACTGTCCCGCATAAGTTTCAACGAGAACAGAAATGTAGCCAAGTGCAGTAGTGGCCCATACTTCTAATCCCATCTCTCAGGAGGATGAAGCAAGGAAAACCTGCAAAAGGAGGAGGAAGGGGAGGAGGAGGAGAGAAAAGAAAAGATAACTAGAAAAAGAAGGGCAAGAGGGATGGAGCAGAAGGGAGAAGCTGGAGGAGCAAAGGAAGGGAGGAGGAGACAGAAGGACAGAAGGAATTGAGGGCACCTATCGATTGCAGCAAAAGAGGCTGGAGAACAGCGGAGTGAAATGAGCCTAGCAGAGAGACAGTCCGCTGCTCTCAGCATGCTCAACCATACGTGGAAACTGAAACAGGAGGCCTGAATTTAGGAGGGCATCACTAGAGACTGGGGTGGGGCGGACCAGGGAGGTTGAATTTGATGAGAGTACTATGTGGGCATGTGTGGATGTCACATGACTCCCATTCCTGTGTACAACTCACCAGGCATTTCTACAAATGGAACCATGAGCAATGGGCATCATCAATATGTACAATTAGCACATCTTAATAAAAATTTAAAAACATTTAAATACATGTAGAGATGTCACTGAAGCTTTAAACTAAACTCAAACAAGCAACGGCCTTTGTTCCTAGCCATCAGGAATTCTGTTTTCTGTAGACCACACGTGGTGATGTGTGTGTATTTCCAGCACTCCGGAGATAGAGGAAGCAGGAGGATCAGGAGTTCAAGGTCAACCATAGCTACACGGTGAATGTGAGGCAGGGAGGAAGCCAACAGACCTGTCTCATAAAAGAGGGGGATGGTGGAGGGAAATAAGGGGGGGGGTAGGAGGAACATGAAGAGGGGGGTGGGAGGAGGGAGGGAAGAGATAATGAGCAAGGTCTGCTTCCTTTCATTTCAGGCTCTCTGTAGTTTTGTAGGGAAATGGGCAAAAGCAGATGGTTCCAAGCATGATGCTAAATTCAAACGCCATCTGATAATCTTTAAGCTAACAAAGAATCACAGGCAACTGTCTCTTATCTATCCAAATCTAGGGTACAAACCTAGTATGTTCCTTTAATCCAGTCTAGTATATTTGTTTAATGAGAATTTTCTCTGATGATAAAAGTTAGTCACACTCACTACGTGACATTTGGAGGGTGTAGAAATTGTGAAGCGAAAGCCCAAAAGTCACTCACAAATGACCTCATCCTGCCTCCTTTTCCCTAAAAGAAAGCATTACTGTCTGAAAGAGCACTCTGAAACCCACGGCCCCTGCCCTCTGTGATTCCCCGAGGCTGGCGGTCTGAATCCTTCGTGGCACTGGGGCTCGGCTTCTGATGGCAGAAAGAAACATGAACGGAGCTCTGTAGGAATCTGATGCCACACTGAAATTGCTAGCCTCATCCTACCCTTGCTCAGAAAACTACCAGTTTGGCCTGGGCGGAGGCTATTTTAGCAAAAGCTCTACTGGGGTCCAACACGAAGCACAGAAACCACTCTGTGTCCTAACTTTGTGGATAAAGATGTCAGGGCCAGATGGACATACTGGGATGGATGGCCCATAATTAGATGGTGTCACCAGAAGAATTAAGACCCCTAACTTCACCCCAGCCCTCAGACAGGAGATTCTTTACCATTTCCAATATGAGGGGAAAGTCGTGCACCCCAACTAAGCTTCCAGACCCAAGTGCCCTCTTGGCCCCCATGCTACAGAAGTCAGGTGTATCATGAGCTTGAGTGAATTCAAAGTGCTGTGGTAGCTGATTTTCCTTGTGAATTAATGGGACTGGAATGCCATGGAAACTAATTGTTGACCTTCTCTGTGAGGGATGAACTGGGGCAGGTCAATGGAAAAGTTCCACTCAGGTTTCTTGGACCAAAGGAAAGCCATTTGAGCAATACCATTGGCCTCTCTCTGCTTCCTGACCGCGGATGCGATGTGACCCGCTGCATCAAGCTCATTCCATCACGGATGCAGCTCACCATGATGGACCACATCCCCTGGAACCATGAGCCAAACTAAGCCCTCCCCCCTCTTCCTTAAGTTACTGTTGCCAGATATTTTGTTGCAGTAGCAACATAAGTAACTGATACATCATCTCAAGAAAGACTACACAGATCACTGTATTCAAACCTGAAGACTCCCACAGGCATGGCACTTCCTTCCTGGTTCCTGATCCACAGTCCTCAGAACACCGTTCCTCCAACTCTGTGTTTGTCTGCTACCATCAGAAGGAATGCATGTTCCAAGAAGTACAGAGACTGGGGTCTGCTTCATTCCCATCTCTATTCTCAGAATCAAGCATGCCGTCCAGAAAAATGAGTATCAACAAATGCTTGAGGAAAATCCAAATGAATGGCCAAAGTACTTCTTTTTTAGGATGTATTTGTTTATTTTTTTATTTTATGTGCATGAATACTTGTCTGAGCATGCATATATACCTGTGACCGGTACACAAGAACAAAAAGAGGCCATTGGATCCCCTGGAATGGAGGCTACTAGCTGTTACAAGATGCTGTCTGAATGTTAGGAACTAAACTGAAGTCCTTTGCAAGAGCAGCAAGTGCTCTTAACATTGAACATTATCTCCAGCCCCTGAAGCACCTATATCTTTTGGGAATGAATAAGAATTGATAACAGAAATGCCAGTCACAAATAAATAATATAGATGATAGATAGATAGATAGATAGATAGATAGATAGATAGATAGATAGGGATAGATATTTGGGGTTTTGTTTGTTTGTTTGTTTTTTTGAGACACAGTTTCTCTGTATAGCCCTGAATGTCCTGGAACTTGTTCTGTAGACCAGGCTGGCCTTGAACACAGAGATGTGCCTGCCTCTGGCTCTTGAGCACTGGGTTTAAAAATGCCCAGCTAATAAATACTTTTTTCAAAACACAAATTTTCTGCGTGTAGTCGTGGTCCAAATGTGAAGTCTGTTTAGAGAAACCTGAAAAGAGAATGAACTTGATTTGGGACCATTTCTCTTCCAGCAGCACCCAGGCTTACAGGGAGGTGCATGTGGTCTCAGCCCACCAGCTGGCTAAGTCATGAATAAGAATAATGTAAAATGATGATGTCAACCATGTTTTGTCTTCAATTCTTAGCCCAGAAAACTGAGCCCAGAAGTCTGAGTAAAGCAGAACACAAAAGACCAACTTTTACAAACAAAATCTGAAAGTGTAGCTGGGGAGAAGGGGGTGAGGAGAGAGAGTGCAGATGCTAATGCATTTTATTTCATATTGAGAGGAATCGAGACGCTGAATAAAGTTCCTAGGACAGGAAATGGAAATTTAAGTGCATCATCATCTAAGACAGTCGATAAAATAACAAAAAGTAATGGAATTATTACCCTGAAGGAGGAAGAAAAGCAAGAGGAAAGTGGAAGCTAAGACAAGAAAATGCCCCTAATTTCTGGTGGGCAGTGTGTTAGCGACATGGAGAACTAAATCTCAACAGCAGCGCTTGGCATCTAATTGTGGGTGGCAACCTCAGAGTCACCAATTCACAGAAACTGCCTCTGGGGGGAGGGAGGGCAGGGATGATGAACTAGGGACACAGAATTCTGAGGAAAGAGACTGACCTTTTGATAGGAGCTTTTTAGTGTTAGGTGTATTATCCTGGGGCTAGAGCACAGACTTGGTGGATAAGAGTGTGCTTGCTGCTCTTGTAGAGGACCTAAATTAGGTCCCACCACCTGCATCGCAAGGCTCACAATCACCTGTAACTCAGCTCCAATGAATCCAGTGCCCTCTTCTGGTCTTTGATGGTGGCTGAATCCACATGGATGTGCGTGCACACACACACACACACACACACACTTCACACTTCAATATTTTTAAAAATAAAATTTCTTATCAGAGATTATCTTAGTTAGGGTTTCTATTGCTGTAAAGAGACACCATGACCAGAGCAACTGTTATAAAGGAAAACATTTAATGGGGTGACCCCTTACAGCTTCAGAGGTTTAGTCCATTATCACCATGGTGGGCCAAGGCAGTCGAAGCAGACCTGGTACTGGAGCTGAGGTCCTTACATCTTGACTCAAAGGCAACAGGGAGTGGTCTGAGACACTGGTGTTTCTAAAGCACATACAAAATCTCAAAGCCCACCCCCACAGTGACACACTTCCTCCAAAAAGACCACATCTGCTCCAACAAGGCCACGCCCCCTAATAGTGTCATTCTCTTTCAGAACCACTTTCTCTCTGTTTTAATGATGTATTTATTTTTATGTAAATCAGTGTCCTGCCTGCACATATGTCTGTATAATGGTGTCAGATCCCCTGGAACTGGACTTATAGACAGTTGTGAACTTCCATGTGGGTGCTGGGAATCGAACCTGGGTCCTTTGGAAGAACAACCAGTGCTCTTAACCACTGAGCCATCTCTCCAGTCCCATTCCACTCCCTGGTCCCCAAAAGCTTGTAACAATATCATAGTGCAACTTTTAAAGTCCCCACAGTCTATCACAGTCTCAACAGTGTTTAAAAGCCCAAAGTTTAATGTCTCTTTTGAGATTCATGCAGTCTCTTAACTGTAATCCCGTATAAAATCAAAATCAAAAGGCAGATGATAGACTTTCAGCATATTGTGGCACAGGATACACATTACCAATCCAAAACATAGGGAAGGGAGAACAATGAGGAAACACTGGACCAAAGCAAGACCTACAACCAGCTGGGCAAACTCCAAACTCTGCATCTCCATGTTTGATATCAAAATGCTTCAGACCTCCACTTCCTTTTATCTTTGTTGACTGCAACACACTTCCTTCTCTCAAGCTGGCTCCACTTCTTATTAGTAGTTTCCCTCAGCAGCTATTCCGCTGCTCTGCCATCTCTAACATCTTGGGGTCTCCAAGGCAATGCAGGTTCCGACTTTACAGCTTCACACAATGGCCTCTCTAGGCCTCCATGCAGGGACACCTCTGACACATGCCTGTCCACATGGCTTTCCTTAGCCACAGAGACAGACCCCATAACTACCTTCTTCTATCCTTGACTATAAAGCCATAATCATGTGGCCAAAGCTGCCATGTTCTGCTGCTTGCTGAGGCTGGAGCATCACCCCCTTTTTCAATCACATCTTCACCAGCTTCCTGTTTTCTGTGGTTCCCTTCACTGCCTAAGCTTGGTGGTCCTGGAACTCACTCTGTAGACCAGGCTGACCTTAAACTCAGAGATCTCCCAGACTCTGCCTTCCCAGTGCTGGGATTAAAGGTGTGTGCCACCACACCTGATTCTAAGCTTTTCTTTAATTACTTTCTACAAGTTGGGAGATCAGCTGGGTGGGATCTTGCTCTGAGGTCACCACTCCCTTTATTCCATTTCTTAACATTTTTATCTCCTTGAACACAGGATTTAGCTTTATTCCACTTCCTGGTGCCCCATTTCTCCTCAAATTTTACATTTTCTTGCTCCTTTTCATTAGAAATCTGTATAAGAGTGACCAGTGATAACCATCCAGCAGTCTATATTAGGCTGGTTTTAGATTTTTCTCTGGTAAAGGAATTAATCCAAATCTCCTCACTTTAGCTTCAGGCAGTCTTTTCAAACAAGAGCAAAAAGCAGCCACAGTCTTCACCAAAATATCACAAGAATTATCTCTTAGGAAACATTCTAAAAACTCCTCTGAAACCTTGAGTCAGCTCCTCACAGTGCAAATCTGCAAATCACTCTTGCTACTACATATCCGGCCCATCTACCAGCTGGGGTTATGGCGTCTCCCATCGGCTCTCCTGACTTGCCGTTCACTCCTTGGTATCTCTTCTGAGAGCCTAGCATAGACCTCTGCCATCTTGTGCCCCTCATAAGGCTTGACATCCTTGCAACCCATGCCCTGTGTGTCACAGGCATCAAGCCCACCTCACTGAAGGTACCACTGGAGGAGGATGTCGGGTGTCCTCCTCCATCGCTCTCCATCTATTCCTTTGAGACAGGGTCTCTCACTGATCCTGGAACGAGGTTGGGGGCCAGTAAGCCCCAGCCATGCTGCTGTCTCCACCCCCACGCAACACTGGGAGTTCTAGGTTACATGTGATCATTCCTGGCCTCTTACGCAGATGCTGGAGATTCGCTCTCAGGTCCTCAGGCTTGGGCCAGCTGTGGGCTCCAGTTCCAGCACAGACATCCCAACCCCGTGCTCCAAATGCAAACCCTCTCTCTCTGTCATCTTTCCTGAGTGAGCCCAGGGCTATCACCCCCAATGTGGAAACCTCATAGTTCCAAGCAGCTCTCCTTGTGTCAACTGACCTCCTAGATCAGGCTCCATGTGCAAGTAGAAGAGATGGTTTTGGAGGGCAAATCTGATCACGTTGCTCCTCACTAAAGCCCTCCAGTGTGAGCTCAGTCTCTTCATGGTGACTAAATCCAGGGCTCCCAGGCCACCCTGACCACACACTCTCCTGGTCCCCGTTGTCCTGATGCCATCCGTGTGCCTCTCTCACAAGCAGGGAGTTTGCACTCTAAGACAGCGGCTCTACCTGCTTTGCTGAAACGGTGCTCCCTGAGACTTTCGTTTTTTTCCTTCCAGCTGCTCAGTGACTAACATTTCAGAAGTCTCTGGCCCCACAAGAGGCCATAGCGTGTTTTTGCTGTTGTATGCAGATTTTATTTGAGATACTCATAATTATTTATGTGTTTATCTGTCCTCCTACCAGACCATGAGCTAAAGAAAGAAAGAAGGTTTTCTGTTGTTGTTGTTGTGCTTGTGCTTTCAGCACACATACAAAATACTTTTGAGAAAATAAATAACTCAGCTGTGAACATCTGCTGCCACATAAAGCCCCACAGTTGCTTCCCTGGCACCCACCCTGGGAGTCTCTTGTGGTCACTGCTAATAAGACCACTATCACTATTTTGAGCTAAATTTGAAGCAAGCTATAATTAAATACTGGCCAGGTTCATTCCAGGGTTTCCAGAAAACGGCAACAAGTCACATTTTGCAGAGGTAAAGACAAATCAATAAGGCTATCATATTTCCCACCAGGTCCAATCAGAGGCAAGCATACATCCTGACGTATTTCCTGCCTAAGTACTCCCCATCTATGTGTGATCCAGCATATTCAGTGCAGATGGGTCAAACAAACTTCTTCAGGGGAGTGAACACAGGCGGCTTGATATTGCCCATAGACAACAGTCTCCAGCATTTCAGGAAGTATCTGTCCTTGGGCAAGGGGTTATAGGTTAGAGGTGTTTTTGTTTGATGGATCTTTTAGGTGCAGTAATTAAAACTTAATATATAAGTTTGGCTCTCACAGTCACCAGGACAAGGCACCCCAGAACGGGTATGTTAAAACATGGCTCTCTGTTTTTTTGTTGTCCGTTGGTTCTGGAGGTTGCAAGCCTGAGAAATGGTGGTGTGAATCCTGCCTTCCCGCCCTTGACCCCACAAGCTCATCCATCTTTGCCCATCTGTGCCCTCGTTTCCTCTTCCCCTGAGGACACCAGTCACTTTGGACTAGGTGCCACCCCTCTAACTTCATTTTACCATAGTTTCCTCCTGTAACAGTCTCTCTGTGGCTGTGATAAAATAACCCGAGAAAGGGTTTATTTTGCCTCGTAGAGGGTAGAGTTCATCACTGTGGCAGCAGGGGCAGGAAGAGGAGGGGGAACAGGAAGTGGGGCCAGCCTATAAAATCTCTAAGCCTCCAGCCCCACACACAAACCTTCTCTAATAGGGCCCCACCTCTTAAGATTCAGTTGCCTCCAGAACACCACCACCAACAGGAGAAAAAGCATATAAATACTAAGCCTGTAGAGGGTGGGGGCATTTCCTGTGCAAATCTTTAAAGTTTTTGTCTCCTGGTCAGGGTGGTGTTAAGTTTTGAATTCCTGGTTAGTGGGAATCTGCCTCCACTGATGTAATAAGCCAATCAAACCGAATTAATAAATCCAGGTTTATTCTGAGCAAAGCATTCTTAGGTGGCTCCAGAAGAAGTTGAGAGGACCACGAGGGGAACCCACAAGGTGGGGACTTTATAATGCTCTACCGGAGCAATGGCGGGCCTTCTGAGATGCAGCAGGGTTTGGAGAGAGATGGGGGAGGGGGCTTGTGATGGGGCTTCTACCCGAACATTCCAGACTCTTTGGAGGCATGGATGCCAGGGACTGGAGTGAAGCTTCCGCGAGAGCGAGAGGGGCATGGAAATATGACTTTGGAAAGGATACAAGTACATCTGGTACACATACTGTGTTCAGTGTCCCTACGTGGGCCACCACTGTCCCCTTCCAAGGGAGGAACCACTGTGAAGCTGATGGACTCTACCATATGGCCCAGGTTCTTCCCAGTCCTTCCCAAGGCCATCGCTGGCGTTGCCATTTAAGGTGGCCTTAGAGAGGGGCAGGGCTTTGGAGGAAGAGCTGGGGTGACTCTCCAGAAAAAGATAAGGCCCAAGAGTCTGGACAGCCCTTGTGGTGCCCCAGGCAGCAGTGACTTGTTTGTTTCGGATGTGATTAGCTTCCTAAAAGTCCTTTTAAAAATGTGTTCAGCTGGAAAATAAACTTCCCTCCTCCTCGGTCAGACAAGATGGGAAGTGAGACTCTCAACTGACAAATGGGGGACTTTTATTCTGACAAGGTCACTTCAAACTACCTAGAGCAGATAAGAGTGCTGCCTCTTCTGGTGCAGAGGGCTGCAAAATGAGGGGAAATTTGAAGAAGTCATTTTGCTGTTAAGATGCACACATTAGAGACTTCACATACAGGTGTGAACTGAAGCACCACATGGAACCCCAATGTGACTGTTACCCATCCATCCTAACTAACAGATTTTTAAGAAGACGCAGGGCACTATCCCAGCACTCAGGAGGTAGAGACAAGAGGCCTGTAAGTTTGATGTCAGTGCGGGCTATAGAGCAAGCTGGAGACAAGCCTCAGATACAGATCAAGTCAGTGACTCAAAAGGAAGACAGAGGCTAGAGACTGCCGAGTTTGTCAAGCGAAACCCTGAATTAGACCCTCGGGCCTGCATAAACCAGGTATGGTGCACAAATTTTCACAGCCTAAAACCACCATCCCACAACACACCTGTAATCCCAGCCCTCTAGAGGTGGAGTAGGAGGTTCACACTTGGGAAAAAACCAACCAAACAACAACAACAACAAAGAGAAGTAAGAGGAAACAAGGGAAGGGAGCAAAGAGGGAGGGAGAGAAGAGGGTGTTTGGAATTTGTGGGGCCTGGAAATAGCCTGGGATGAGGGGAAACATGTTCTATAGAGTGACAGAGATTCAGGATGACTATGGAGGTTGATCATATGGCTGGAGATGCTGGAAAGTCCCGGTGGTCTCGAACATATCCAGAAGTGGTTTCTAGAATGACTGGGCATAGTTATCAGAAATGTAGGTCTTCCACAGACAGTCTTCCCTTTTAAAGCGCGCACAAGCTAATACTTGCACAGGAACCTCCGCCATTCCCCTCAGTTGTCTGCCCACGCTGCAGTGAGCTCACCTTCAAGCCAGTCTCCCCCACAGTAAAGCTGGAAAGGAAATCAGCTACCAGTCAGAGAGACTGGAAGCTCACAACAGGGGCATCCATCTGTCCAACTTTCCACCCAACTGTAATGGTTTAGATGAAACGCTGCAGTTCCCTGGGGGGCGGCAGTGGGCAGCAGGCAGGGGGCCACAAGGGGCATCCAGGTCCCACCACCTGAGGTCTCTGTAGGTCCCAGGCAGGTGTGGGTCCCAGGCAGGTGGGAGGCAGCAGGTGAGAGACCTCGGTGGGTCATTGGCTGTGGGCGGGGCAGTCATTCCCATGAGGATCCATGGTGGGTAGGAGACAGAGAGGCATGCCATACAGAGTATTTATTTAGTGGGTTATGGAAGGAAAGGAAAGAGGAGGGAGGGAGGGAGGGAGGGAGGGAGGGGAGGTAGAAGAGGAGAGGAGACTACAGCCATCTCTTCCGAAGAGAGACCAGGCAGAGAGAGCTCAGGCAGCTAGACTAGCTGGCCAGTGAGCCCCAGAGATCTGTCCATCTCTGTCTCCCCAACTCTGGAATCACACACCCATTTTTGGTTTTATTCCATTTTATTTTTTAGTGTGGGTAAGGGAGATTCCTCTCAGGTCCCCAGGCCTACAAGGCAAGCACTTCACTGACTGAGCCATCTCCCTAGCCTGGTCCTGACTTGTTCTCTCCCATGAAGCTCTATAACCTCTTCTTTCTGCCAGGAGAGTCCGTTTAAAGAGTGGGGCCAGAAGTGGAAATTCCTTATCAATCATCTCAACCCTTCCAAGATTCCACAGGGAATCTCCAAAGTTCATTTTAATCTCATTGAAATTATCATAGAGCTGACAAAAACAAGATGTAATTTTCGAAAAGAAATTTTTTTCCAGAACCTGACCGGCAGCTGCTAAACAAAAGAGCTGAAGGGCCTGTGTTTGGCCTGAGCAATGAAGCAGCCCAGACTAGACCAAGCCAATCTGAGGGCACTTGGGCTGTGTACCACCTGTCACACTGAAACTGTAAGAAGCTGGAAGACCCCAGACAGAAAACAGAAGATTTCAGATAGCTTGAGCCAGAAAGGAAGGCATCTGCTCAGCCTTTGCCAAAAAATAAAACAGCAACAACAATAATGTAATCCGAAGCTGACCAATCAGCCTTTGGTCCTCTTCCTCTGTTTTCCTGTTCCCATCTTACAAACCCCACTGGTCTGCCACAGTCCTGTGGGAACCCTTGCTCTGTTCTGCAGGATGAGGCTGCCCTGTGTCACAATCAAGTAAATGACAGTAAAAATAATGAGTAAATTTTGTCTTTATTTTAAAAGGTTTATGTATTTACTGTTGTTTTGGGGTGTGTGTGTGTGTGTGTGTGTGTGTGTGTGTGTGTGTGTGTGTGTGTGTGTCCTCAGAGGCTAGAAGGGGGCATTGTATCCCCCGGAGCTGGAGTCAGGCAGTTGTGAATCATCTAACATGGGTGCTTGAATCCGAACTGTAAGAGCAGCCAGTGCTCTGAACCTCTGAACATCTCTCCAGCCCTTTGATTTTTGTCCTTGGACACAATATGTACACTGGCTCCACGGAGTTTCTGGTGGTTTCTCTGGGATGTAATCTACAGTGTGGTACTAGATGCCCAGTCTCTAATTTGTTCAGACAAATCCTGCATATGTATGATTCCTATCTTTACTGTCTTAGTATATAAAATAGTGTCATCTTTTATGAAGGTGTAATAGAAAGCACAGAGAAACACATAAATCATAACGTGTACACACATGATAGAAGGGTACTCTTGGTTCTCTACGCAGTGAAAATTCCTACGCAATTCCAAAAAACAGTAACCCGGGGTGGGGACAACTGGGTGGGGCTGGCATCTGCCCATCCATTTCCCTCCTGCACAGCTCAGCCTTGCACTTACACACTTGGAAGCTTCCTGAGCTTTAGTGACTTCGGTAGGGCACCAGATTTTCATTGGGAAAGAGGAGAACTTGTGATACCCAAAACAAAAGGCCAGGATGTTTTAACAAAACCTCACTCTGAGGTCAGGAATCCTTCCTATTCACAGCTCAGGCCATCAAGTCACAGGAATGAAGATTCAGTTGGCAGAGCATTTGCTGTGCAAGCATGAGGACCTGAACCTGGATCCCCAGTACCCATATCAAATGCTGGACACGGTGGAATGTGCCTGAAATCTCAGCACTCGAGAAGCTGAGGCAGGCACATCCTGGGGCTTGCTGCCCTTCCGTTCTTGTCAACGTGGTTCAGGGAGAGGCCCTGCCTCGAAAAATAAGGGGGAGAAGAAATCAAGAAGGACACCTTCTGGTTTCTACATGCATGTACACAGTCAAGCACACACAAACACAGGGCACATACAGCACACACACACAATGAAGAAATAACCTAGGGATGGCAAGATAGCTCACCCAGTGTGTTATTATTTCCTGTTGCTGTGATAAAACGCCACAATTGTTTAGCTTCGGTCCCATAGTTTGTTACATCAGGGAATGTACTGCCAGGCAGAAGGGTCCAAGTGGTGAGGGGACAACAACAGCAGGATGTGTGGCAATACTGTCAACCCTCAAGTCCCACCCTCAGAGACTCATTTCCTCCATTTCCTAAAGCAAGGCTCCATCTCCTGAAGGTCCCATAATCTCCCCAAGCAGGTCACCAACCAGGGGCCAGGTGTTCAAATACATCAATTTATAGGTGCATTTCTTATTCATACCACCACAGCAGGTAAAGATGCTTGCCATCAAAACCTAGTTGAGTTCAATCTCAGGAGCCCACATAGTGAAAAACAAGAACCAACCCCTACAAGTTGTCACCTGGTAAACACACACACACACACACACACACACACGTCGAAACCATTTTAAAATAAACTAAGTAAATTAAAATTTGAAAAATGAAGGTGCTGAGCTGAGTCCAGGGTGAATACAGGGTCTGCCATGGGGAAAAGACTCTTGTGAACACAAGCCAGGTCCAAGTAGAAAAATGGAACTGGAGAAGGTGTCAGCCGTGGAAGGAAGGCCGCTGACTAGAGCCACGTCCTCCCACAGCAGTTTGC
>NW_004949202.1:835982-843664 GCF_000317375.1 Microtus ochrogaster
GGGGGGGGGGGGCAGGGGGGCATGTTTCTTGGCTCCAAGTCATCGCTTTTGTTGTGGCGCCGTAACCTTGTGACATGTCCTCAGTGCTGTGTTCCTTGGCAAGAAAAATGTGCTTACATGTGTCAGGGTTGTCTTTCCCTTGCTCCAAGTCTTTTCTCTCCCTTTGAAAGTGGTTTTCTCTAGTGAGCTTTTTTTTTTTTTTCTCCCTAAGATCTGCCTTTTCTTATTCTGCTTTTTGGTTGTTTCAGGAACGATCTTCCCCAAAACCTCAGAGGCTGCCACCTGAAGCGCATTGGTGGCGGTTGGATCCATCCCACACTGACATCACCTGCCACACAACACAGAGACATCCATTTCTCCCGTCAGTTTTTTGAGAGGGTACAGCCTCCAGATGACTAAAATCAGCCACTTTTGTTGCCTTTTGGGTTCGTGCCATGTTTCTTTGATTTTTTTAAAAGCTAATGAGGCAGTCCAAAGACCCCAGGGAACCTCCAAGATGCTTTCAGTGGGTCTAAAAGATCAAAATCATGACATACAATATGGAAGAGGTGATGGATTTTAACAAAGCGAAGTTTGCTAACATGCTTTCAGATTCCTCTTTGAATTAACCTTGAGGAAACTGTCTGATGAGGGGTGGGACCAAAAACTACCAAGTACCTGAAGAGACTAAGAACACGTCCCTCCACCATCTGGAAGGAGTGGAGGCTGAAGGAGAGACACTTGCCCCTCCCTCTGACTGGCAGGCAAATGAAACAATGGTCCCTAAGAAGTTGGAGTTGCCCCTGAGTCTTGGGCTGGGAGAAGGAAAAGACTGAAAGCGCCCTGAATAAGGTTCCACTGCCCTGGACAGGACGGCTGGCAGCGTAGGTCACAACCTTACAGCCCCTCCCTTCCCACCCCACCAGTGGCTGGGAGAATTGGTGTGACTTGTCAGGGGTCTGCACGAGAGACTGGAGCCATGCTGGTCTGGGTTGGTGATGGCAGAACCATCACAACCGGGATGACCTGTTGCTCTCATAGCTCTTTCCCTCCATTCAAACCGATGCCTCCTGCCATGGTGGACTTGGGGGTCAGAAGGCCCCTGTGTACTTGGTTCCCTTTCCAGAGAGCCACACTGGGTACATGTCTTTTCTCTGCTCCTCACTGCTGCTTGGCTGCTTAATTGGCTCAGTGAGGATGGAAGACCGAAGGGACCTGTGAAGGTTCCAGGGCCCTAAGGACTCAGGTAGCACCTCCTTCACCCAGCTGCTTATCTGGGTAGGTCTGGAAGTCTTCATAGACTGTAAAAACCACTCACAGCAGGAAGCAGAGACCATCATCTGGCTAGACTTTAAAGAGCTTTACACAAATGTCAAACAAGTCCGTCTTTTACGACAATGAATCATCTAATATTATTTTAAGTGAATTAGATAATGCTTTAAAATTTGTTTTATTGTCTAATTTTCAAATCTTAGGGGACACAGCGCACAGAAACAAAAAAACTCTTTGGAGTCATCAGTATTTCTTTTTAATGTAAAAAGAGCCTGAGACCAAATGTTTAATGAACCTTTGATTTACGAGAACAGCCTGAAATCATCCTGCAGTCTTGTCCCTCTCTAAACTCCCAACCCCACCCCCTGGTCACTGAAGCCTCCCATGAATAAAGTCCCCCTGGCCTGGACATTTGACCAGCAGCATGGGTCCCTATCTCTCAGCCCCTTCCTCTCTCCCTCCATCTCCACCCTCCAGCCACACATGGCCCTTCTGTGATCTTTCCTCCACGGGCCTGCTTGCCGTTTCCTGTCCCTAAAAGGTTTTTTCCACCTGTTGCTGTTGACTCACACCCATGAGTCAGTTGGCATGATGTCACTAAAGACAGGTAAAGCGAGACTCAGGAGGGAGTTCAATCAGTGGTTTCCTTGTAAGCAGGGAACTTGGGACCCCATAACCCCAGCACCTGAACATAAAGGCACATGCTTACAATCCTAGTGCTGGGGGACTAGAGACAAGGGGACCCCTGGGGCTTGCTGGGCAGCCAGTTTAACCTAACCAATAAGTCCAGGTCCTGATGAGCCCCAGATCCCTTTCTCAAGAAGACAAGGAGAATGGTTTCTGAGTAATAGTACATACACACACACATACATGCACACAGATGTATACACACAGACACACATAGACATATACACAGACACACAAATACACACACACAGACACATACACAGACACACAAAGTCACAGATACACACAGGCATAGATACATACACAGACATAGATAGGACACAGATATATAGACAAACACACAGAGAGACACACAGATGATACACACACACATACACAGAGACACAAAGGCACAGATACACACACACAGGCATAGATACACACACACAGACAAGGATAGACACAGATATATAGACAAACACACAGAGAGACACACAGACACATAGATGCACACAGACAGACAGACAGTCTCTAAACCCATGTAAACAAATAGCAAAGACAGTCAGTGACTTGTGTAACTGGAGTTCAAGGTCAGAGTAGACAGAGGGCAAGGGCTGAGCAGAGACTTGGTAGTGTCACTTTTGGTTGGCTTTGTAAATAGAATTCATTACCCAGTTGGGTCCCTTCATGATGCTGGACTAAGTGTGAGCAAACTGAGAATGCATACTTCCTCGTCAGCCCAGGTGGTTCAGCCTTTCTTCTTAACTATGCGAAAAGCCAGGGAAAAGAGAGCCCTGAGTCACCTACCATTTGAGCCACACTGTGCCTTCCCACACGGCCACGGTGGACATTCTGCCTTCCTTCCACACTGAGCTAACCACATGAGGGCTGCCCTGCTGGAGGCTTATCTCAGAACCTGGTGTCAGGAGGGGGTGGTAGATGCTTGGTGCCTAGTTAATATTTATTAGTTGGAGAAAAAAGATAAGGGGAAGAGGAGGCAAAGTTTGCAGCCAAATTTAGTCTAGGCATCCCTGAGAGACTTTTACACAGTCTTTCACATCCTGAGGAAGTAAAAATGACAACTAGAAAATCTAGTTTGGTGTTCTGCCCTGGGCCTTCGCTCTTGCAGCTTAGATCACTGCATTTACCACATATGAAGAATGGAGTTTTAAACTCAAAGGCCAAAGCAAGGGATGATGGGACCTTTTTTTCTATCTTGTCCATCTTGTTATGGAGGACTTTGCCCTGGGGCAAAATAAACGGTCATCTCGATGCCTGGGGCCAAGTCCCAGCTCTCCCTGTATGAAGAGGGCATCTTAGGATACTACCTCATTTCTATGACATAACAGAAAATAAGGATCTAGTTTTTGTCCCTGGTTCCTGACTCACCGCTTCTTAGAGTTACAGAGTGTGTCTTTTGTATAATAATGAGATGACTGGTGGGGAGGGGCGACCCTGGACAGCTTCAGGGTAGGGACAAGCTTCCAGAAATCCAACCACAAGATTAAAGGACTAAAGCTTTCTGCTCCACCCCCCACCTCTGGGGAGCAGAGAGGGAAAGAAGGTTAAGTTGATCATCGTGACCAAGGATGGACCTAATCACACCCTACAGTGAGGCCTCCATGGACCCCATCCACTACCACCCCACCCCCCACCAAAGGAGATTCAGAAAGCCCCTAGGCTGGTGAATGCATCAAGGTTCTGAGAAGACCACAGACCAGAAACTCCTTTTGCCCCTCCCACGCCCGACCCAGCACGTCACTTCCCTGGGCTGCTCCTGGACCGTGTTCTTTATTATGACTAGTGAGTGTGACTGTCTTGCCTTCCTGAGCTCTGAGAGCCATCCTGCACGTACTCTGATCTGAGCTAGGAGTGAGATTCAGGTCAAGGATCCCCCCTCCCCCCATGCATGTGTAGCCTGTGCAGTACCCAGATCCCCTTTGCTATAGAACTCACAAGCACTGATTTCACAGGCGACATGTGAAATTGCACACGACTGCCTTTCTGCGTGGAATTCTCTCCACCAGTGAAGGAGCCCAGCATAGCTGGAGGCTGTAATTTGCAAAGATTGTCTATCTGTGGCATGCCTCTGGTCAGGTAGGGACCAGTGCTAACGGCCTTTAATTACATAGGTTAGAAGCCACAGCTAATTCAGGACATGCCAAGACATTTGACATAAATACCAGAGTGGCCAACACCAGATGGCAGGCTGACCAGTGCCACGTTACAAGAGATAACCAGACGGACACAAAACAGAGAAAAGCATGGGATGTTTTGTGCTCTTCCTCAAATACAGGATCTGGAAATGAGTTCCAGATTGTCTTCAAAGGAGACCTCAGTTCCCTAGCATGGGAATTTCACACGAACTGTCAATCATTAGCGTGGGATCATCTCAAACACGTTCAGATATGCCTTGCATCCACAGACATTTAAATCTGTACAGAGGCCCAGAAAAGCCTTAGAAAGTGTTGAATAAAATTGTCTGAACTGGGGCCAAATGGATAGACGTGTAGATAGACACAGACCCTCTCTACCTTAATGGGGGGAAATGTGTGTGTGTGTGTGTGTGTGTGTGTGTGTGTGTGTGTAAGTCCTCTGAGAAGGTGCAGTAAGGAACCGTGTCTTTTATAAGAAAGATCCCAGCTCAGCACATGGCTGGCTTCCATTAGCTAATATTGTTTAACCACTGATTACTAGCTATTGGATGCTTTGAGGAAAGGCATTGATCATCTGTCTAGAAAGCTTTCTAAATCAAAGGATGTGATTCTATATTGCGAAGTATTTGAGTAAGGGAGATTTGCTTAATCAGACATACCCAGCCTTTTGACATTGTGACCCAACACTATCATCCTCAAATTTCACTTTCAAGAACTATTCAATGGAAGTTACCAAAACTTCCCAAATCTCATCATGTTTTATTAAATTTATGAGTTTGTGTTGGGTTGCATTCACAACTGTCCTGGGCCACACACAGCCCTGGGGCCACGGGTGAACATTTAGACCCTCCACATAAGAGAAAACATAGTTTTGGTTTAATTTAGTTTGAGAGCTTTGTGTATTTTGAGACAGTCTCACTATGCAGCCCAGGCTGATATCAAACTCATGATTCCCCTGTCTCAGCCTAGTGAGCACTGAGATTACAGTTATGAGCTGGTACATCCATGTTTTGTGTTTGTAACACCCTCTCTTCAGGATCCAAACATGTAGGAGCACATTGTTTTGGAAGGGCTCTGCAGACTTCTCACTTACACTCACTGGTTAAATTGTTTATGAGCACAACTCATCAGACACACATCATTCCTTACGGACAACAGTCATGTTCTTGGGGACATAAAGATAAGTACGACACAGTTCCTGGCATTGAATCAACAGAACAGTAGGGAAAAGAAACACATTTTTTAAAAAACACAAATAAATAAATCAAGCAAGATAATCCTACCTATAGACCCCATACTCAGAAAGTGGAAACCAAAGGATCCCGAGTTCAAGGTCAGCTCTAGATATACAGTAAGATCCTGTTTCACAAGCCAAGTTTTTAAAGTCATAAGAGATGATTTTCCCATCCAGTCATTATGAAAAGATTATAGAAATGACTGGATTTTTATTCAGTATACGTTTTTAAGGCTGTACCGTGAATAACCTCCTGGTCAAACATGATTTCAATCAAAGGGAGAATGCTTCCCTTGAACACAACCGGCAAGGGCAGAGCCAGGCACCAACTGGCAGTCTTCTCAACAGATGGCAGAGTGCCAGATTCTCAGACCTCCTTGAAAAGTCCAAACAATCCCTGAATAAAGATGTCTGTATATGTCGGCTCTTCTAAAGCAGTATTTGGATTTTTGCTGACTACAGTTTTCTTTGAAACAGGGAACAAGGGGCTGGAGAGACGACTTAGCAGTTGTTAATGCTTACTGGTCTTGCAGGGGACTGAGTTTGATTTCCAGCACCTATGTCAGAAGACTCACAGCTCCATGGAACTCCAGCTCCAGAGGATCTGACACCCTCCTCTGGCCTCCTCCGTCAACTGTGCTCACACGCGCGCACACATGTACACACACTCATTAAAACAAGTAAAGACAGATGCCTTTAAAAAAGAAAGAAATGAAAAGCTAATTGAATACAGCATGCCAGAGAACCATCACTCTTGCCTCCAAAATGGAAATATAAATTCTTAGATGTCTGTAAAGAGGCTGTCTGAAAATCACATGACTGAGGTGTGCCATCCTTTCCTCACTGCTGCTAAAGACTGAGAAACAAACTGGAGTCAAGGCAGACTCTGTGGAGTGGCATTGGGTGACTTGTTCTTAACTGTGGGGGACTTCGCCATAGTCCAAGAGGATCTAGGAGAGACTTTTTGTTTTATGTGTGTAGATGGTTTCGCCTATATGCATGCCTGTTCTCTACACACATGCAGTGCCAAAAGAGACCAGCAGAGGGTGCTGGATCATCTGGAACTGGAGTTACAGAGTTGTGAACCACCGTGTGTGTGTGCTGAGAACTGAACCCAGGTCCTCTGCAAGAGCAATAAGGGCTTTTAACCACTGAGCCATCTCTTCAGGCCCAACAGACACTTTGATTACCCTAACAGGGAGAAGCCAGGAATACTGCAAATGTCCCACAATGCACAACAGAACTCTCTAAACTCTCTATGAGAGGTGATTATTTAATCTGGAATGTAATCTCACTTGTGCTGAGTCTGAGAAGTCCATGCCATGCTAAATACAAGCCTCTCTCTGTCCTGTGTCATGTCACTGAAGCAGCCCAGTCTCTGACAGGAAGCTCGTTCATGGCCAGAAGCACTGGTACTTGTTATCAGTCTGTAGGCAGGCACTCCAGGATGAGGTGGGGAGAAGTGAGGCTCTAGTATGCTCACTGTTGTCAAAATGAAACAGCAGAAACCAGGTAATTTAGAGTCCAGGAAGTCCCAGGATAAAGTGCTAGTGCCTGGTGAGGGTCACCTTGCTAAAGCATAATATACTGAAGGATGTTGCTCAGTGTAAGACAAAGAAAGTGAGTGTGCTAACCTGGATCTCTCTTATAAAGACACAGATATCATCACAGAACTCTTCCCCCATGACCTTGTCTTATCCTCATTATTACCCACCCCCAAGCTCCACCTCCAGTTTCACTGACATAGAATCCAGGGCTAAGTTTTCAACTTTGAGGAGCATTCGTGTCATAGAAGGTGATACAGGCACAGAGTTAGGCTTGAGGATGCATCCAGGAAGAGGGTAGAGGCTCCAGTCTAAGATGAGTGATGGGACCAGCTCTCAGAGTCTCAGCCAGGTAAGTGTCCAGAATGTGGGCCACAGCAAAGGATGTCCTGGTTCCAGGGTAACCAGACCAGATGCCTGGATTATGATTGCTGAGGGGCAGGCAGAACTCCGGGGTTTGAATGAGTCTTGGAAAGCCTTATCTGTAATCCCAGCACTCTGACAGGAAGAGATAGGAAGATCCTTAGTTCAAAGGGAGTCTAGGCTACCTAGCAAGCTCTAAAAACTAAATAAATAAAATGAATAACAAACAAAAGAAAGATTGCACAGCTCTTCAGCATCCAGCTCCTTCTTCTGAGAATTCAATTAACACTGATGATTCCAATTAAAATGAGAAGCAACCTAGCTACCCTGTACCTGCCTCCTAGAGCAAAGGGAGAGTTTTAAAATCAACCCAGTCTTCTCCAGATCAAAGTTTAACATTTCATTACAACCTATTGAGATTTCCCGAAAGAGAAACACACACACACACACACACACACACACACACAC
>NW_004949202.1:843794-855337 GCF_000317375.1 Microtus ochrogaster
TCCTGGAACTAGCTCTGTAGACCAGGCTGGTCTCGAACTCACAGAGATCTGCCTGCCTCTGCCTCCCGAGTGCTGGGATTAAAGGCGTGCGCCACCATTGCCCTGCTGTCCCTACCTAATTTGAAACGTCTCTTCGTAACTGGGTTTTCACGATTTCATCCTTCCAGTTTTGAACTCTGCAGCACCCCCAAACCCCACTTTTGTATGCTTACATTTTCTCTGCCTTTTTCTTTTGCTGTAGCCTTTCTGATTTTGTTCTACTTGAGCTGTTCTGTTTTTTTTTTTATTATTTTAATACTTTTTTTCCTTCAATGCTCCTGTTCCCATATTTACTGGGTCCCTCTGGGGGAAAAGAACACAGCAGTGAAGGCAGGATGTGGCCCAGGAAACCTTCCTCCTCTTGCAAAATTGAATCAAATCCAAATCCAAATATTTATTTAATCTAGAATGGAAACTGCCAAAGAAAAGCCCCAACTGCCTTGCCACCATTCTGACATGTAGTCAGTCCACTAAAAGAGTTCCTCCTAGAATCCTTTACTCTTTGACTTGTCCAGTCCTGAAAAGGAAGGCCATGGACACCAGGGAACTCTGGGGTTTCTGACCGAACTACCTAGGAGGTAGTTTGAATGTAAATGAACCCTATAAACTCACAGGGATTGGCACTACTGGAAGGAGGGGCTTTGATGGCGTGGGTATGTCCTTATTGGAGGAAGTGTGTCACTGTGGAGGTGGCCTTTGAAATCTCACATGTGCTCAAAACACACCTAGTGTCTTAGTTAACTTCCTGTTTCCTGCAGGTCAAGATGTAGAGCTCTTAGCTCTTTTTCCAGCACCATGTCTGCCTACACTCCACCATGACAATAATGGGCTGACCCCCTGAAAATGTAAGCCACCCCAGTTAATTGCTTTTCTTTTATAAGAGTTAACATGCTGGGTGGTGGTGGCACATGCTTTTAATCCCAGCACTCAGGAGAAAGAGGCAGACAGATCTCTGTGAGTTCGAGGCTAGCCTCACCTAAAGAGTGAGTTCCAGGACAGGCTCCAAAGCTATACAGAGAAACCCTGTTTCAAAACCAAGCAAAACAAAACGTTCCTATGGTCATGGCATCTCTTCACAGCAACAGAAATCCCCACTAAGACAGGGGTATCCATAGGAGCAAAGAGTCCCCAAGACTTCATAAGCATGTGTGCATATATTCCCACCATACCATGCGTATAACATACAAATCACATACACATGACACACACATCACAAACACTGCACATGTATGTGTGGTGTATAGCCCTACTGAATATATTAAACAGGGTGACTGCAGAGGGTGTGTTTTCACGTGATCCAATGTAAATCACAAAACATTTTAGACATACTGAACTAAAATAATGTGCACCCTCACATGCTTACACCCCAAATTTCACGAATCTTCTCATACTGACTTTATAATTTTGTACATTTACATATTTATTCTGCCAACTTTAGGACCGCTAGGGTGCAAGCTCTGAACCAAGCAGCTCCAGCAACACTCACACACAGTGTTGAACATTCAGGTCCTTCCCCTGGATTATCTGATGACTGAGATATGACTTGTCCCTGCTCTGTGGTATGAATGACAGTCCTGCAGTGGTTGGTCCATCCCTCTGCGGAAACCCATCCTCTGCCAGATGTTCACAAGCTACCAGTGTGACCAGAGGCTGGTTCAACCCGTCAGACCTTGGTGAGAGGCTCTGCCACTCTGACGTGAATCTGGCACAAGGCCCTCTCACGATGACGGATGGTTAACCATTGAATCTGTTCTGAATGCCAAGGGGCAGGGAAGTGTCAGGGGCCACCCTGCAAAGCCTCCCACACAGAGCCCACCAAAGGGAGAACCCGAGCTGCAGGGGCTCACTCCTAGCCTTTGTTCAGTTGAAGGAGTCCAGTGGCTACTGGAAGTGGGCAGAGTGGAGGTCCTGGGAAGACCAAGTAAACAGATTTGATTCCTCACCCAGAAAACTCAGCAGGGCATCTGCTGACCTACTTAGGCGCCTTTGTCCATTCACGGTGCATATTCTGAAAAGCCTCTTGTGGAATGCAGCGGCCCTTCTGCAGTGTTAGCAGCCAGACACTCTGAAGAGGTGGATGAAGGGCAGTTTGGACAAAGCCTTGTTGTCCTTCCCGGCATTGAGTGAGTCAGAGGCACTTGGAAAGGTGAAAGGCCCTCCTGGTGTTCAACATGAATGGAGCCCAGCTTTGGAATGTTTCCCAAATCCCCAGCCAATGGACTGGACAGGCCCAGAAGGGGCCAAGTCAGCATTCCTAGCAGGAGCTTGTGCTGCTTTGCTGGGAAATGCTTAACAAAAGTTGGTTAAGGGCCCTGTCAGTAGGACACTTGCCACACAAGCATGAAAAGACCCGGGTTCTGATTTCCAGCACGTGAGGGTCTCCAACACATCGTGGTAGCATGTACCAGTAGACATGCAGTGTCAGCTTCCGGCCTACACATACACAAGCACATCCCAACACACGCATGTACAAAATCAAATCCAGTGAAGGTAGAATCTGCCCTCACATGGCATGGTTGCCAGCCTAACAAATTAATATTCAAAATGCTCTGTTAAACCAATGGGAAGGAGCAAACACTTTTGACTGTGAAATATCCAGCCATAATTGGAACATCCATATCTCTCCCTCCAGTGAACATCACAAAAGAAGCCAAAAAATAGTTGCGCTGAAGGAAAGGAGGGAGCTGTAAGGAATGTGTACGTGTGCACCCATATGTGAAAATGCATACAATACATAAGAATAAATCAATGAATGGGTTAATGAATAATTATTCCTTTTCCAGGACCTCCACTCTGCCCACCTCCCCTGCCACTGGGCTTGAACAGGGGCTAGGAGTAACCCCTGCAGCTTCTGTTCTTCTTTTGGTGGGCATCGTTAATTAACAAATGAATAATTATTCCCTGGGCTAGACGCCTTTTGCCTCTATCTGGCTTCATAAGACACAGAGTTCAGATGCCCTAGCACTCAGATAAGAAGCCAAGGTTGTGGGTCTGAAGTCCTATTGAAGACCTGGGGCCTATTGGTCATATAGTCTACCTGAACCAATGAGCCCCAGATTCAGTGAGGGACCGTGTCTCAAAAACTGAGGTAGAGAGCAATATAGGGAAATACCCAGGGTCGACCTCTGACCTCCACAAAGGTCATATAGTTGCATACACATATGTACACATACTTACATGAACACATGCACACACACACAGAGAGACGCACACACAGAGACACAAAAAAACCCACACATTTCTGCATATTCTCAGCTAAAGCTGTTGGAACACAAGCCTACCATCCCTACTGGCCCGTGACCCATGATTGCCACAGCCTCTCACGTCACCCAAGTTGCCCTTCTGCTCATTACTCACTTTCAACAGGAATGCCTTCCCACCACCCCAGTGTCTGGACTGACTGGAAGCCCCAGTGCGTCCAGATCCAGGAAAAACCGAGGGACAGATGTGCTTGAGGGCTCATATTTGTGGCTGTAAACCATGAGCTATATCTGCTTGATAAATGTCCAAAGGAAACCTTAAAGGAATGAGACAAGGGTTGCAGAATTTTTAGACGCTATTGAAGCCATCCTTCAATTCACCCATTCTTCCTGTGTGGAATGGTATGTCCCCAGGGACTACTCTCCCTCCCCTGAGCCCCTTCCTCTTCTTTCTCCTCCCCCTTCTCCTCCCCTTCTTGTGCCCAAGCTCCCCTGAACACTTTTCAAATGAGATCTTATGTTTGGACCTCTGGTCTCGTCTCTACATTGTCTAGTTCTAGCAGGAATCCTGTCAAGTTGTTTTAGCCCGAGTCCTCCACCCTTGATGTCTGATCAGGTTCAGGTTGCTTGTTTTCTTCCATCCCAAAATGATGTCTGGTTCCTGTCTTCTGCAAAAATCTGGTTCGACTAGTTTAGCCAGAACCCACCACCTGTGCTTCCTCACAGCCACCCTCAGTCCACTGGTCCGGCTCCCCTTGCATCAGAAAACAAAGAAACAAGCACCAAATGCTTCTTCTATGACAACTCGTGATTGCTGTATTTTGTCTTAGGATAGCAGAAAGTCCAAACTGCTGAAAATGAGGTAGCATGCAGCTGCTCCCTAAAGGCCAAGCCAAGGGAAGATAATTCCAAGTCAAGGGCAGGAGCCCACTAACTTCTGCTCAGCTCAGAGCACTCCCAACCTCCCTGTCTCTCTCACCTGCGAAGCCATCCTGACGCCCTGCTATAGGAATTGGGAGTATTGTAAATAATCACCATAAACTTCAAATGATTAATTAACAACTCCCTAGGAAGCCTGTGTCTCCCTATTTACTGCTTCTGTAGCCTGGTTGAGTTCCTCATATTGATCATTCACTCACTGAGTCAGCTAACCATTCAGTCTCTGCCAGACTCTCTCCCTTACCGCAGTGTAGACAAAATGATGTAGAACAAACCATGCTTGGTTCTGTCTGTCATGGTGTTGGCACAAACAGGGCATGCCCTAACGTGATGGCTATCTCCTGCTACCTGCTTCTTAGGGAGCAGGTGACTCCACAGACTCAGAGAAAGCCTGGATTTCATGCAGGAACTATGCATGCCCCATGGAATCCGCTGTCCAAGAGGAATTTTTGACAAAATCTGTTTGGGCTGGAGAATTTGAATGAATTGCCTCAAAAATTCTTTCTGAGCAACTTATTTATAATATAAAAGGAACCCCTTGCTTCTGTATTTTTATAAAGGCCACCCAGCCTCTTTTGGAGCCAGAACACCAGCCAACAGCTCCTACCCATTTGCTCATCTGCAGGTGAGTGATATGGAGTAGGAGGAAGGTCACTGTCACTTCAACTGTTTCTTCTTACCTGCCCTCCAGTCCTGCTTTGTAAGTGCAACCATCAAAACTCTCTGTCTTCTAAATGCCTTGGTCATTGCTGTCATCTCATTTGGCTCGTAGAGCAATAGCTATACATAAGGGAAGAATGACTGATCCAGTAATGGCTACTCATTGATTCATGCCTAAGTATGATAATCAAATTCTCATCCCCCACACACATAACATGCACACACCAGGGAGTCATCGCTGAAGACGAGGCTTTAGCATATAAACTGGGGGGAATGTTAGCAGAAAGTATAACAGGAAATGTTCACTGTGCATTATATAGCAATTATATGCCAATTCATTAAAATATCCAATCTAATCTCTTGATTGGAAATTGTCCCAAACAGTTAACTGAGCCAATGGTGATGTATGCGAGTGGACAAGATATCTACAAACAGGGCCAACATTCTCTTTAGTCCTCATTTTCTTGCTAGCATAGTGGTGCCCCTTGAGTGCCCAATCTTCACTGATCCTCACTGATTCCATGATGTTCATTGACCTCTGATCCTTATTTGGCCCCATGATCTACATTTGACCTCACCCTCATTGCCCCCATGATCCCCGATGAGTCTATGATCATCTTTGACCTCAGGATCCCATTAATCTTATGCTCGTCATTGACTCTCTTACTCATCTGCTTCCTGCCCAGATCCTGACACAATCTCCACTGCCCTTTCAGTTCTTCATTTCTGATGAAAACCTAGCATTTCAGTAAGGACTTCCTGGTCACAGATCTATCACTGGAGTCAAGATTTCCAACTTGGCTTCATGATAATGCCACTTTAAGTCTTAGAGGTTGACTCTTGACTGTGTCTCCTTGACCCCAGTGAAGCTGGGCATATAGGATGAGTTAGAAACTTCTAGAATATGATCAAAGGGTGGCATTACCATGGAATAGATCTCCACATCATCAGTCATGCAGAAAATGCAAGTTTAAACCACAGTGAGATGTTATCACATATTCTTAAGAACAACCCCCAAAGAAAAGACCATCAAACCCAGGTATCAGTGAGGATATGCAGCAACCAGAGTCCTTAGACACTGATGATTGAAGTGTAAGGTGGAAGCTTTTGAAGAAAGAGCTAAGGTCAGTTTGTAGAGTGATTATCCAGCATGATTTACATTTGACCTCATGCCATCACTGACCCCATGACCCTCGTAGAGGCTCATGAGGATTTTATACTCTAGTACCACATAAAAACCAAGGATGGAATACATGCCTGTAATCCTAGTATTCAAAAGAAGGAGACAGGAGGTCATCACCCTCAACTACAAGCAGAGTTTGTGGCTAGATAAGACACATAAAAAAAGTTTCACAAAGCCAAACAAAGAACCCAAACTCACCATGTAACACAGACATTTCAACTCTGGTTATTCACTCAAAAGATAAGAAAAGCATGCCTCCTTCCCTGACACCCGTACTAGAAACCCCGGGTAAGACACCACCCATTTCCCACTAACACTCCTGAAAGTCCACTCAGCTGTCTCCAGTAGCAACTCCTCCCCACGGCTCCATATCCCAGCCCACAACTATGACAGAAGATCCCTGCTTTACTGGAGCTACTGGAGGCCAGACAGGTACTTGGAAACCCAAACCCCAAACTGATACTAGGAACCCAAGAGGCCACACAGGTACCTGGAACCACTTCTGGCCCTATATGCTCATTTCATGTTGTACTTCGCTTTATAGGAGATAAAGTTTCAATCCCCATAAGATTTACCTCCTAAATAGACCAATATGAATGCCAAGATTTTGGTGAAATTATGGTTACATCTTCACCTGTTTCCAATAAACCTACAATTTCAATGCCACTTATTTGCATTTTTAGCTTTGATCTCTTATCATTTATTAAAGTTTACCAAATATTTTGTTTTATCTGAAGCTGTCCTGTTCTTGATTACATTCAGAGCAATGTTGTTTTTACCAACAGGTATTAAGTCTTTTAATTGCTCTGTGGATCAGTCTCTTCAATGCTGGCAGGAAATGATTGACCCAAATTTGATGGGGCCTACGAGAAGCTCCCTGAGGTGTTTCCCAATGGCCAAAGGTTACCTGGCCTACCCCTTGTTGATCTGCATTCATTAGTCCAATGCAGGCATTTCAGAATACTCCAGAAATTCGAGGCCTTCTGTTTGGATTATTGCTAGATAAAACATGTTTCTAGAAATGCCTTGCCTACAATCCATTTTCAATTGACCTTGTTTTGCTGCAATTAAAGCATCTTACATTTTGATTTTTCTTAAAATTTTTTTAGAAATCACTTCTATCAAAAGAGCATTATAAACATGAGATCCAATATCAGCTGTATTTCTAATGATCTTTCCTTTAAAGATCTAATCACCCTTTTATATTCTGAATTGTCATTTTCAAAAGCCAAAGATTCATTAACATTCATCTGACTTCTTGGTCTGATACTATTCTATTTACAGTTGAAGTCAATATATAAAAAAAAAAATCAGTGAAGGCTTCTTTTGGGCCTTATATACATTTAGTAAATGACTCAAATCTCTTTCCTGATTCTTCAAACTTGTCTCAATCATTTAAGGCTGCTAAACAATATAGGGCCAAGGTGTGATCATCAAATCCAAACTATCTTTGCCAGTCAGCTTACTGACCTTTACCAAGAAACTTGTCCTGGGAAATTTCAATTCCTCTAGCCCTGTTTCATTGTTCTGTTTATTTGTTCTGAGTTTGTGATTAAAATGGTTGTTTCAAGTCTAGAAGATGCCATTCATGGCCCTTTATACCATCTCTTGGCTCCTACATACTTCCTACCCCCTCTTCTGCAAATGTTCCATGGGCCTTAGAAGGAGTGGTGCAGACATCTTATTTAGGACTGAGTGCCGAACCATCACTTGCTCTCATCATTCTGGGCATTCAATGGCCTCCTCATTCACAATTGCTCACAAGCAGGACTGAGAGCAGTCTGCTGTTCACAGTCATCAATCTCGGTGGAGTAGGGTTGAGAGCATCCCACTGTGCACAGCCATTAATCTCGGTTGAGTAATGCTGAGAGCGCCTCTACAACTGCAGACTCTTGAGGACACTTCTCTGAGTGAAAGAAACCAGACACAGAGAGCATAGGACCCATGACTCCATCTTTATGAATTTATTGAGCAAAAAAAGTTAGTTCTTGGAAGAGAAGTTTAGGCTCAGCTGCTCCTGCTGGCAGGAAACAAACTGGGATGAAACATGGTGGCCGGATGACAGAAGTGTCCTGTGGATGGGGCTGTCCCATGGGTGGATGAAATTTATCTGAACTTGTTGAATGGTCTACTTTAATTAGCACATTTCTATGTATGAAATTTTCCTCCAAAAAAAAAAACAGCTAAAAGTAAGCATGAAATTGTAATCAATAAATTACATGTTGAAATACTTGAGAAAGTAGAGGATCACTCTCTACAATGTCCTTTAAAGGCAAAGTAGCAGAAGAGGGGCTGATGCTGAACAATGGGATACGTGGGCGGATTGACAGCCCATGAAGAAAACGTCATAGCAAGTTAATAATGGAACAGGGCTCATGTGAGTGTTTTCTTAAAAACTTCCGAAGTTTCTGTAGCTTGACTTTTTTTTTTATATAGAATTCAACAAGTAGGCCATGCATGGGAAGTTTAAGACCTCTCCTGGTCTACATTCCTTGTTCCTAGTTTAGTTTCCTCTGTGCTTTCCCCCACGTGTGGCTTCAGGATACTAGAGCTGTGACGTAAGCAATGGAGAAGTGATTGGGGAGAGCAGGGGGAAGGATGAGGAGGGACTGGAAGGCTGATGGCTGAGGAGTGTGCCTGTCAGGCCTCCACCAGAGAGGCAGTGAAAGAGAGGCATCGCAGCAGCTGGTCTTTGCTGTCAGCTTGACTGGGTCTGGACCAAGGAGACCAAGATAGACCTCTGAGTGTATCTATAAGGGGCATCCAGGGAGGATTCATTTGTCTTCAGGGAAAGACCCACTCTGAATGTAGGCAGTGCAGCATCATGGCTTGGACCCCAGGATGCAACCCAATGGGAAAGGGAGAGGATGAGCCGAAGGGGACCGTCTCTTGCTCTGCTTCCTGGCCAGCATCCACACAGTTCTGCTCCGCCACACGGTCCCCACCACTCCTTTCCCGCCATGCCTTCCCTGCTGTGACAGGCTAAGCCCCTGAAACCAGACATCAAAACAAATCTTTCTGACCTGGCACTGCATTCTCAGGGGTTTGGGTCACAGTGAACAGAAATGCTGGTCTGTAGAGCAGCCATGGGACCTCTGTGATCATTGGAGCTGCCTACAAAAGTGCTGAATCCACCAGGCAGGGACCATTGTTTGTGACTAGGGCTTCTTCTTCCACTGGAAAACCTCTGTTCAGATTTGAACCATGCCTACCCAGATCATCTGGGAGCATCAATTGACACTTTGGTCTTATTACAGAACATCTTGACAGGTACCGGGGACATAGCTCAATGGATAAAGGGCTCCTAAATTGGGATGGGAGGCAGAGACGGGAAGACCTCCCAGAAGCTCTCATAGCCAGCTAGCCTGACATACGCAGCTGCAAACAAGAACAAGGTGGAAATTGAGGACCGACTGGCCTTCAGGGTCGTCCCCTGATCTGCACTCATAGACTGTGACATGTGTCCACTAGAACTCACACATACAAACATACACACACATACACACACACACACAACTTTGAAAAGATCTTTACAGTGCTATGAAGCAAGGGCATGCGCACCACTCTCTAGTGTGAGACTGTCTTGAAGCTCATAGGAAGACACGCGCACACAGAACAGTAGAACGACCTTTTAATCTCCCAGGAAGAATGCTGGAAGAATGTGCAATTAAATGTTGGAACTTTTATGTGGGATGGGGTTTTGAGTAACTATTGCCAATTTTCCAAATAAGTCAAAAAGCAGATTTTATTGCCTTTGAACATGAAAAGGAAATCAAGAGCCTGCCCAGTTCATTACTGCTTCTCGTGGTTTTGTGCCTATGGGATTGCTGAGACCAAACTTCAGCAGAGGTTGATAAGATCCAAATTGCTTTTTACACTAAGCAGCAAGAAAGCTTGCGAGCCTAGCTCAACTCCAATGTGGTTAATAAGAACCATATGCTTGCGAGCCTAGCTCTTCTCAAATATGGTTAATAAGAACCATCTGCAAGATTTCTGTCGGAGGTCCAGTGCCAAAGTTCCCTTTTCTAGAAGTCTGGTACCCATTCATGAATTTGCTCAATGAGCTAAAAATATTTATATGCATATTTTATCCATTAATACCTTTGATAAACTGGTGTTTTCTGCCTGAGATAGACCGTGTGTGGTAAAAACGAATCTGCAAATGCTGTCCTGGAATACAGGAAACAGCTCTGTATTCAAGAATGAATGAAAGCCCTCTTGGCAGGTGGCAGATTCATGTCAGCCTCTGGGTGCCTCCCCTTCATCCTCCATGGGGCTAGGGCCTTGTCCCCAACAGAAGATCCCAAAATCTCTGCTGTTTCCTTGACTTCTTCCCAGTTAGGCCTACGCCAAGAGTATTCTTCTCCCAAATGGGGAAGGGGCCTGCACATCTCTTCCTGGTCTGGGGAAACCTGTCTCTCTTGGTGAGCCGGCAGACCGCCTCCTCAACAAGTGCAGTATATGATACACAGTGTACACACAACACACTGAAGACCATACACCAGCCATGTATCACAGCTGCATATAGCACCACGGACACCAATTATTTGCTCCCAACCACAAGTATACACACTACAAACACTGCATGCCATACACACCACATACCACATATTATATCCATTATGTTCACACACCTCACACCACCACAGGTATGCACACTACAAACATAGCACAACACACACCACATACTGTATATACTACATACCACACTTAAAGATACCCCACAGAACAATATTTGCACACCACAGGCACACGCACACCCCACTATCTACAGACAGAACATCACCCACATATATCCATACTATATGACATTGCACACACATACAGATATGCACACAAATCCCATGTATTTACACTACACCACATACATATCACTCACATATCATATGCATGTATACCCACGTTGTGACACACACATGCATGCACCACACACTCATGCATGTATCATACACAATACACAGATACAGTGCCATATGCACTAGAAAGTTCAACTCACATCTTTCTTGAGAATGGCCAGGGACAAGGCCTTTCAGAGACTAAAGACTATACGCCAGAAGTTCAAAGCAAAAAGTATATGTTAATAAATTATCCACCCATGCTATTAACCTTTTTCCCCTGCATTGTATCTTGCTCCTTCAGTTTATAACAGCAAACCCAGCTGTTAATCCTATCGCTGCATTAACAGTGGGTTGAGTTCCCCAGGTCCCGCTTTTTCATGCTAGTTTGCTTCAGACCTACGGCGAGCCTTAACTGCAATGGCTCAGGGAAGATGCTGTGTATGGAGCCCGGCGCCCAGCGCAAACTCAGGAAATTCTGAGTTTAGGAAATGGCTGCACAGCCAGGACTGAGCAGAAACCCCTCTCCCCGTACCTGAAAGCAATCTTAATCTAGTGAGGAACGCTTTCAGTAAGGAGATTTTGCTAACCATCCTCTTACAAGCTAGGGGCAACCCACAGAAGAAACGCAGGGGCAATTTTGATCAGAGAACAGAAACTGAGAACTCAGGTGGAGAGAGAGAGAGA
>NW_004949202.1:855712-862624 GCF_000317375.1 Microtus ochrogaster
AGAGAGAGAGAGACAGAGAGAGAGAGAGAAATGTGGAAGGGCTTTCAGGAGGCTGTGCTGACCGTGGTAGGGAAGAAGTCAGAACGTAAACCGCATCAACCTTTTAGATGCAATTTTGGAGTTATGCACCTCTGGGAATCTTTAGCTTAGAAACATTTTCCCAGGATCTCCAAGTAACTGACAGCAAGCAAAAGGACAGAGACACAGATCTGAGGAGGTGGCCCGACGGGTAAAGTGCTTATCACTCAAGCATGAGGATCAGGGTGTGTGTGTGATGACATGCAGGAAAGAGATTGCGGACATGGTCGCTCCATTGGGGGAAGGGTAAAAGAGAGAAAATATCCAGAGCAGAGAGAAGGAGAAACAGATGGGACAAGGCCAGAACTAGGGAGGTGGAGGAGCAGAAGAGAATAACGGGAACCGCAGGCGGTAGGGGGACAGCGAGAGAGCAGAGACTAGGGAGTAGCACCATAGTGGGAGAGTAGCTGGGTACGTGTGCGAGAGCAGCAAAGGGTGAACAGATCACGTAGTCTGTAAGAATGAGTAGCTGGGGGTGGGGACTCCTGGGGGGGGGATGGAAAATCCATTCCACACACTCCTGAGGAATGCTGGCTTTCATCTAACCTCCAGAAGTCCAGACGTCCAGCTTGAGCTCATTTTGAGAAACATGGACGGCTTGAGACCTAACAGAGTGCATGGCATTTGTAGGGGACTCTGCGTATTGGTTTCTGACCCATGTCTCCCTATCTCTGGCTGTCCTTTCTCTCTCTCTCTCTCTCTCTCTCTCTCTCTCTCTCTCTCTCTCTCTGTGTGTGTGTGTGTGTGTGTGTGTGTGTAGTGTGTTATCCTTATAGGATTGAGTGACTTTGCACAGAATGACTGGCCATTGTTTTCAACTCTTTCAGAGTCTTCCTGGATGGACATGAAGCTGCTTTCATACTGTTTTGTGCATAGGTATGTACATGTGGCACACATGCATGTTTGCATGTGAGGGAGGCACGTGCGTTTGTGCATATGAAAGTCCAAGGCTGGCACTGGGAGTCTCTCTGACCCCCACCATGGTAAAAGTCTCAGTTCTTGCACTCCCGAAAGTGAAGAATTCGCAATGGGGCACTCATAAAGCAAGCGACTAACAGGCTTATTTCATCAGGCAGGAGCAGAAGCTAGGTACATCCCGGAGTACAGTGCTACCGGCCGCCTCTAGTTAATCTGTACTTCCCGGTGGTCTGAAGTGACTGCCTTCCTAGAAAGGCGGAGGCTTTCTGTGGAGGCATTCTCACCCACAACACAGTCTGTTACAAATATGTAACAAAATGTATACAGGCATAGCTACCGCCACTAGGGTGCAGACTTTGAGAAAAGCAGATGCTGAAGCCTTGACAAGATCTAGCTATGCCTCCTTGCAGGACCCCCTTTCTCCTTAGGAACAGCAGGATGAAGAACGAACTTCCTACTGCGGCTGGAGTTGCTCTCCTCCCTTGCAGCTGAGGAAAAGCCCAGACCCCTGGAGACCAGACCCAAGGCAACTTTGAATACTGACTTTGCTTTCTCACCTCGTGCCCTCCTGCTTGACCCCCAGTACATGAGGCTTGGTCACCGGGCATGGAACTGACCTTGCTCCGCTTGGAAACCTTTGAGAACAAGAAATCCCTTTGTTGTCTGACACTGGAGGCTTTCTCTCGCCAGCGAGGGTGGTTCGTCCCCGCTGCTTTCTCCTAGGTCCGGGATAGTTTTCATTTTTTTAAAATGAAAATTTATTTTGTTTTGTGTGTTTATGTGCTCAAACACAGGCCAGAAGAAGACATTGCAAGGTCTCTGACTGAAATGGAAGTTTACTGTCTCCTCCTCTTTCCTCGCCCCTGGGATTACAGGCACAAGCATAGATTTTTCCATGGATGCTGGGGTGTGAATTTAGATCTTCCTACGTGCTTAGCAACTGCCCTTACCCACGAAGCCAATTTCCCAATCTAACACACGAAGTTTAGGGAGCAATGATGTCTCGTTTGTGTTTCTCTGGATGGAGTTTCTGGGAGCTGGCTGGTCCCGTCGAGGCTGGCTATGTTGTTTTCCCAGAGCTCCTATCTGGTCAGCTTGACTGTCTCCACCCCTGCAAGCTCTCTCACTGACCTTCCCATGTTCCTGTCCTCTCTGTTAACATGAATGTCTCTTAACCTTGACATTCATGTTAATCCTAGCATTCACTTTCACTTTTAACACTGTCATGTGTCAGTGATTGACATGAAAGTCACCCAAAACCTGCACCACTGTCCACTGTCCACAGAAAGGTCTCCTTCCAGTATGAAATGCCACGCCGTCCTTCGGTCTGAATGCAGCAGAGTGAAACACTGACCTCGCCTGTGCGACATTCAGCCCTGTCTACCCACTAGACCAAGAGAAAAACAAGACTTCGTAGCACTGGGAAACAGTCACAAGCAGTTCTTCCTCTTGTGAATTATAATTTTTGGCACCAAAAACCCAGTCTTGAGGCAGTCACTAAGTCCCTGGAGAATGTAATAAAATAACTTATTGTCTCCAGGCCTGAAAATATTCCCAAGGTTATTCAGGAAGAGACTTTGTATTAGCTTTTGGCTTTGTCTGGTTTTTGTTGTTGTGATAAGCACCGTGACCAGAAGCAACCTGGGAAGGGAAGCATTCATTTCATCTCACACTCCTAGGTCATTTATTGCGGCCGCGAGTCAGGGCAGGAGGTCAGGGTAGGAACCTGGAAGCCAGAACTGAAGCAGACACCACAGGGGAAGGCCGCGTACTGCCTTGCTTCTGTTTATACACCATCCAGAACCACCTGCCCAGGGTTGGCACTGCCCAGTCACTTCTCAGGTGACTCTAGCTTGTCAAGTTGACAAGAACTAACCCAAATCGTTCATTTCTCATTGCTGTGACCTGCATGTTCGTGACCATGACTAGAAAGTGGGTGGGCTGATGTCACCTTCCAACTGTTGTCAGAGAGAAGTGGATGTGCCAGCTGGCATGGATTATCAACTTGACAGGGTCTAGGATCACCCAGGAGACCAGCTGTGTGTGAGGGGCGCAGTTAACTGAGGCAGGAAGACCTGCCCCAAATCTGGACTTGTCTGTCCCATGCGTTGGTGGCCTGGCCTGCATTAAAAGGAGCACAAGCATTCATTGCTCTCTGGCTCCTGACTGAGGATGCCAAGTGACCCAACGCTTCAGGATCCTACTGTCGCACCTCCTGTGGTGGACTCTATTATACCCTTGAAATTTAAGCGGTAATAGACCCTTTCTCACTTAAGTTGCTTTGGTCAGGGCAAGCACATGCATGTGTACCCACACGCATACACACGTAAAACTAGCAGCCTTCTCTAAGTTTAAATCCACCTTGTTACTTAGCTATCACATAATGGTTCCCTCACTCTGGCTCAACACTTGTGTTTACGCCTGTGCTCTAAGCAGGAAGGGCGAGCTATCAGGAGCTATCAGAAGGGCTCAGCCAAGGCTACCTTCTTCCTTTGATCTTAGCCCCACAGTCATCAGAAGCTAAGAGGGTTCTGTACACTGTTTTTGTCTTTTTTTTTACTTTCCCAACTCCAGTAGAAAAGAAAAGGGGAGCAAAAAAATGGATTTAAGCACACCCCGAGCCTTTATATCCGCCTCCATCTACCCGGCTGAAATGAAAGCAGTAGAGGGCTTACACCCTAGTGGCAAAACATGGCAATTCAAAGGGAAGGTCAAAGGATTCTTTTTCAATTTAAGATAATATTTTATTAATTTGGGGGGGAATTTCACATCAAGTATCCTAATTCTGCTCACCTCCAGGTTCTCCCATATCTATCCTCACCTCTGTAGCATCTCCCCAAACCTCTGTAGTATCTCCCCAAAATAAAATCTAAGATAGCAAAGCAAATAACAAAAGCAAAACAAAACCAACAACAAAAAGTTCCTCTTCATCCCCCCATCTTTCCTCCCTCTCCAGCACCTCTTTATTTGTCCTCCTGGCACTGGGAGCCGCAGTGTGTCACACACCCTTCAGTTCGGTCAGCTTAATTTGCAGATGTTAGCTGCAATGAGCCATTGGTTTGGTTCAAGGCCTCTGGTTTCTGGTACACCATCATCACCAAACCGTCACCGGAACTCCTCTCAAATACCCAGTGGCTGTCATAGAGATCCTGTGGGTATCCTTCCCAGGACCAGACCCTTCAGGAGCTCCAGCAGGTCCTAGATAAGGAAAATGTTAGGATGGGCCAACCCAAAGCCCAGCTGTGGGCCTGCACAGTAACTGAGCTGGTCAGTCCAGGCCACCGGAGTAACCCTCCCTCAAGAGAGGAACAGACCAGCTTTCTTACTCCCATGCCATCAGAGCCAGTTGTCCCTCGAACTGTGGTGAGGGGTGGGGCCAGCTCTCCTGAGTACAGACAGGGGCTAGCTGTCCCATGAAGTTCAGGGCCTGTTTTCTTGCTGCAATGTCCAGCAAGGGGCAGGACCCACTCTCCCAGGACCAGTGAAGGGTGGGGCCATCTCAGCATGGCCCTCTGATTTCATCACACGTAGTTCCTATGACCCCCTGGGTACATGGACCACAGACATCAACACAGATCCCAGCTGCCGCAGGACCATGGACCCAGACAAGACCCTCGGTATCAGCTCCAACCCAGATGACATTATAGCTCCAGGTGGCAGCACAGGCCACCCAGATCAGGATGGCTCTGGGGCTGCCAGACACTAACAAGGCCACAGGTTGCAGTCCAGACTCTGGGCTTCCATGTGACCTTTGATGGCAACGCAGCCTTGGACCTCAACATAGATCACTGCTGCGGCCGATCCAGACATGGTCCTCAGCAGCGGTTGGGTCTGGATGTCACCTTTGCCCCCAGCGGCAGTTCAGGTTACCCAGATCAGCATGGCCCCAGTGGCAGCACAGCCACTGGGGCACCAACAGACCCCAGGTGGAGAGCCAGATCTTCTGACATCCACATGACCTTCAACAGTCACAGGAGCCACAGACATCAACTCAGACCTCAGCTGCTTGAGGAGTGCCACAAACCCAGACATGGCCCTTCCTAGCAGCCCAGGCCCAGATGACACCATGGCCTTGGGTGGCAGCTCACGTCAGTCAAGTGAATTTTAACTCAGTTACACCACAGCCTAATAGACATGATTCAGAATGAATGGGTGATGGGGAAAAATAGATGAAAATTGTGTTGATGGATCGGGGAGAGTTCTGTAAGACCAAACAGACGCATCCTATATCTTATCCCGTTTTTTTTAAAATAGTGAAGAGAGGTCCCTTACACATGAATGTACCCATGCAGGTAACAGACCCAGGAAATGCCTATAGGAAGTGAGCATTGGGGGGGAGGGGCGGGGAGAAAGAAAGATTACAAGCAAAAACTGAAAGCTGCTGATTTTTTAATTTTACATTTCTTTTTTAGATTTACTTCACACATATGAGCGTCCTGCATGTATGTGTATGAAACATATGTGTGCCTAATGCTGGCAAAGGTCCAAAGAGGGCATCAGCTCTCCTGGAACTGGAGTAACAAACAGTTGGTACTGGGACTTGAACCCAGGTCCTCTGTAAGAACAACAAGCGTTCTTAACCACTGAGCCATCTCTCCAGCCCCTGAGAGTTTTTGAAAGCAACATTCCAGGGCTGGTAAGATAGCTCACCCAGAAAAGCACCGGCTGGCTGTACAGGCTGAGGGACGTGAGTTCAGACTCCCAGGAACTACGGAAAAAGCTGGCCAACCAGTCTAGCTGAATGGGAGGGCTTCAGGTCCAGTGAGAGACCTCATAAAATAAGGCAGGGAGCAATTGAGGAGGACACCTCTGACCTCCACATACATGTACACGTGTGCACACGTGACACACGCATACATACACACAGAGAGAGAAAGTAGCATGAAAAGAACCAGAAGACTCTGATTTTGAAAGATGTGTGTTTATGTGAGCACAGGAAAACTCTGGACAGCATTCTTTTTCTTGTCTCTGACATCAGGCTTACAAGACCTTGGCAAATTCCTCCTTGTTTTGATTGTTCAGAAAATGTCCTGTCACCAAAACGGAGCCAGCAATTGCCAGATATAATTTCATAAATGGACTCCCAGTGGTTTTCCGGTAAGAAAACCACCTTCCCCATCAAAAGCCCCAATTGCCGTTTGGATCTGTGAAAGGCTCTAAGGTTTTCCTTTCTAGCTTGTGATTTCCCCCCAGAGAAACAGATCTATACACGTTCAACACTGGCCCTCTGCCTGCTGAGAAAACTACCGCTGCATAGAAAATTGTCTCCGGGAAATTGAAAATCAATACACTCTGAAAACAAAACTAGATGGCAACTTGTTCTATCCACATTGCCTTGGCCAGGCCGTGAACAAGAAGAGGCGACCTATGTGCACAGAAATGATAGGGCTGGGGGATGTCTCTGCGGCTAAAGCACTGGCCATGCAAGCGGGAGGACCTGAGTTCAAATCCCCAGAACCCGTGTAAAGCTGAGCCCAGTAGTATGTGTCTGTAATTCAAGTGCTACAGAAAGAGGGGGAGCTGAGACCAGGAGCAACCCCAGTCACTCACAGAGAAGCTAACGCAAGATAAACAGCAAAGACTCCCTGTCTCAATCAAGGTGGAAACTGAGGACCCACACATGGGCACACACCCTACACTCACACACGTGTGTACACACACACACACACACACACACAAAGGATATTAAAACAGTATATTATCCAGCTGGTGTCTTTTTCCACTGAAGCCCTTAATACCCGATTGCATCCTCTGCCTTTATCGTTCTGGTGGGAAAATATTTGCTCAGGGTTCCCAGGGCCTTGCTCTGTCATACTTTTTAAATTAAGATTTCTTGGGCTGGAGAGATGGCTCAGAGGTTAAGAGCATTGCCTGCTCTTCCAAAGGTCCTGAGTTCAATTCCCAGCAACCACATGG